>NW_008682843.1:3305-45696 GCF_000695815.1 Acanthisitta chloris
CTCATTTTGAATGGAAGCAAGCTCTGAGAACACTTGCAGAAATAACCTAACCAGACTGTTTTGGCAGGAGAGCTGGAAAAACTCTGTGGTTTCACTATGGAAACACTAAAGTGAAAACTGGCAGTTACACCAACTTTCTTACTGACAACATCCCGAAGAACAGTCTCTTTAACAGTTATAAACCATTCCACATTGTAACTACGCAACTTACCCTCACTTCTAAGAAAAATCTTTCTGTTCCAATAACTTCTTGTGACTCTTAAGTAAAGAAATGTTCTACCAGTCATGTAGCAAAACCTGAACATTTTAAAGTTAGCTGAAGAAATTACAATAGGAAAACAATCAGACCGCAGCTCAGTTTAGTATAAACGTGTTACATATGCTGACAAATCTGATTTTGTCATTTTACTCAAAGAGAAACAACTGAAAAATTCACCAAGCCTCGGTAAAGCAAACAAGTTCCCAGAAACAACAGAAAATACCTGTGGAGTGAGATTGTGAAGAACGAGCCAGTAGCTAGGACGAACTGAGCCACCATCACTCCAAGTAGATGCTGTAAATTACAAGACAGAGCAATCAAGACAGATTTGATACAGAAAAACCCATCCCGTTTTTCTTTACAGTTAGGCCTTTCAGTCTCAGAAAAATTCAGCATTATCAGCCCTGTTAACACACAGCCTAAGACACAAAGCCTAACCTTTAGTTGTGAAAACATAACTACACCTTTCCTCATGTTTCACATCAAGATTCATTTTACTAGTTACCTCTGAAGAGTTTCCCACCCACAGCAGGCATCTAGTCTTGAAAGGCCCCATGCAGTAGGTATTTTCTCCTGGCAGCCCTCTTTACTCAGCCCCTACAGCAGGACCTGTGATTCCACCCCACACCCACTCCAATTACCAACCCAAACTTCCATTTCAACAAGGAACCATTTTCCCCCCTTTTACCATACAACCACAACTTTCTTTCCTCCAAACCGTTAGTGCTGTAAAACGTACACTCCTCAGGTCTGATCAATGGTGCTAGCAGTTGATTCTTCTCACCAGAGCCAAGCCTTGAGTCCTGTGCCCCCCAGCCCCTGACCGATCTGGGTGCTGTGCTGTTCCATGGAGATGATGGTTTGGGGTTGGTCAGGCCAGGAGGTGGGCGAGGCAGCCCTGTAGTGTTCCTTGAGGAAATATGGTTTTTCCACATCTTGTTGGAGAGATGAGTGGGATTGTGTCCTATGGGATCTGGGGACCATGTTGATTTGTAATCACTGAATTTTGCTAGAAGATTGAAGAAATTTTATGTATTAGAGAAACTTGTGAGATCAAACTAGCCTTTAACTGCCCTATCACAGTAAACCTTCTGACCACATTTGTATTGGAGACAAGCACAAAACTCAGAACCTTTCAACAGTTAATTTATCATACCAAAATAACCCAGGCTACATGTAAGTTAACTGTTGCTTATTTGATATGAGCTGACAAAAAAATTCAATACACCTAATCATTTATGATAATGTAGCTGATGGCAGTATGTTCCATCATTACTAAGATGAACAGCAACTTTTCTGTCTGCACTACCTTTCATCTGAGAACCAGAGAATTTCTACAAGCTTGGGCACTACTATCCTCGAATGAAACTGAACCTTCTTTAGGTAAAAACCTGCGAGGACCTGAAATGAGTATTTACCACTCCTGGTCTACTAAGCTCATGCTACCTCTGCGAGGATGTCCTCCCTACAAGATCAAAGCTTTCTGATGCATCACAAATCTCACACTGTGGACACAACAGCAAAGAAAGCCATTTAGCTGTGCGACAGCTGACTTGTAAACAATCTTGATAGTGCACTTTTTTTTGAGAAAGCATCACCAAATCCCTATTGCAATTGACCAGTAGTGGGTATTTCTAACACATTTCAAGGACACTTTATATAGAAGTGCAATAAAAGAGAAAAAATTAAAACACTCCCTAAAATGTCAATATTGGTCATGAACATTTGGGAGCTCTTCCTAAACCAGGAAGAAGGCAGGCCACAAATTGTCCCACACCTCTGCCCATACCTGAAGTGCTATGAACGTTGGTGAAGGAATTGTCAGAGGCACTGTAGGGCCAGGCACCAGGTGAAGGCAGCGAGGTGTTGAGGGAAGAATTAGACCCTGTCAAAGACAAAAGGAGAGACAGAGTAGGCCAATTTCTTCAGAGTCTCTGTAATACCACTGCACCTCAAGAGAGCCACGACTGTACCAATGCTGAAGGTTTCACATGATACACAGCCATAGTGCAAAGGCACACACACCTTCCTCCTCGGTCAAATGTAATAGCCGGTCCACTGTTACAACCAGAACATCAGAATAATCTCGAGTACCAGAGTGACTTAAATAATCACGCACCAGTTGTTCACTGTTTTACCTGTGGTGGTGTCCCGCAGAAGTTGGTGGTCAGTATCTACAATGGGAGATGTGGCTGTCCCCCCCAGCACACTTCCAGGGGTCACATACGGGTCAGATTCAGGGTCAATGTTTTGTATACCTTTCCATGGCACTCCTGGTTGGAACTCTGGGACAGGAGGAAAAAAGGAATTAGATGCAATCAGGAAAACGTCATATATTATGAGTCATTGCTGAAGATATTTTAGGAGGGTAAACAATTGTCTTCTACACTGTTTCTCTGGAAAAAGAAAGACTATTTGTTATAATAATAATCCATTTCACATTTCCTCCCACAGCACTAGCTCTAGTGTCTGAATACAATACTGGTGCAAATGCATCGGTATCCCTTTAACTACTACTGCTTTACTACATTCAGATGGGATTGCAATAGTTTTAATACATCATGTACAAAATACATAAGATTAGATTCCACACACATACTCTGTGTGTGCATGCAGAAGCCTTTCACAAGGAAAGGCTACCTACCTTAAGGGTTTGCAAACACACCTGACACTTCACACTGTAGGTACACACACACTTTGTGCATTGCCTATCAATACTGAGGTAATGCTAAGGTGAGATGCCTTGTGGTAAAAGCAATGCATATACTCATTGACATCTGCCATGCTTCACAATGAGATGGGATATACTTATCATGCTTTAGTTTCAACTACAGCTCCAGGCATGGCAGAATTTTAAGACAAGACGATGGATTATATTAAACACGAACATATGAAAACTCCAGTTACTGTAAGAAAGATCAGTAACTTGGTTCCTTCAATGATTAAAGCGCTGTGGTCAATTTTGGAAGCAAATGATAAAGTAAAACTACCGAACACAAAAACAAGTAAAGAAGCTTCATATACTATGTGACAATTTGGCTAAGTGTGAGACGACTGCCAAGGTGGCAGACTCTTCCCTTGCAGGTACAAGTCCAGGAGCTGGAATGCTACCTTTATTCCCAACCCAAAGTTTCGAAGCAATTATGATTGAATATTTGAGTGTAATTAAAAATTCTTTAGTAAAATTGGGATCCAGGATGTGCTCTCTCAAATGAAACCATGTAGGATGAATCTGGCATGGAAGGGTTCATTTCAGTCACCTTTGTAATGGAGTAATATAGTCAAGACTATGATTTTCACAGACAAATACAGAAGAAAATGCTATTACTGGTTCAAACAACTGGCACAGCAGGGGCAGTATAAGACTGTGAGAATACACTGGCAGAAGAATCTCAGAGAAGACATTAAGAAACGTTCCACTGGGTCAGAGCATCTAGTCCAGTATTTTGCCAACAGTGGTAGGAGAGGTACCATTTAGGGACAGAACACAAACCTGCCACTATCTGTATACTGCTGCCCTCAAGCTCTCCCAGCATCCACAGTCCTATCTAGGATGGCAGAAACACTCACTGTCTCCTAGCACTTGCCTGTGAAACTGTTTTTCCACCAGTTCATCCGACCACTCTTTCAACTGGCTAGTACCATCTGTCTCAAGAACCTCTAAAACCAACACAATCCAGAAGTTCACCACTCTCACCTATTTAAAATTAATATCCTCTTTAGTCCAGCATCAGTACCATGGTTCTAGCACTGCAGGATTCACAGAATTACAATGCTGCATTTAACTTGCTTGTTACCTTCATGATTTTGTAAACATCAGTCAAACCTCCCAATCTTTAGTAACTCAATAAAATAATCTACAATACCAGGTATCAACTTCTAACACTATGAGCAATCAGCACTGCATCATGGGAAGAATCTGCTCAGCTACTGCTAAAATACTGCAATTCCCTGACAAACAGGACCACCTTATGCTTAAGTAAAAAGCATTGCAGCTCTTGGGTTTAGTCAAAATATCATCTCTGCTCTGAGACAAAAAAAACTCCTACGAACACAGGTTAGGACCTGGAAATCAGAACTTGTTTTGGAAAAAAAAAAAAAAAAAAGAAGTGCAAGTTTTGTATTTGTAAAGATTTCTGAAAATTTGTGAGACTGAAAATGAAGTGCATAGCAAGCTCTAATCAAAAGGTTAATGAATATACAAACAAGGCTCCAAGGCCCAGGTGTATTATTGTATATGAATACATCCACTCATCAATATAACCCTGGTCTGGAGAAGAGTTTTCCTTGAGCTTCAGCATACTGATCAACTTCTAAAAACTTTCAGAACTATCATTTGGGGCTGATAGTCATTCTCATGCACATTCACCAACTCTGTCCACAGACATGCTTTTTTATTTCTAGACAGTAAAGAAAATGTGGAATGCATTTCTTCACTGATATTTGAAAGGTCCTCTCAAAAATTTCAAACATAAGATTATTACAAAAATCATGACATGACATCCAGGGCAGTTTGCCTGGAGTATATGACTGAACTGATCTTGAATGGGAAAATTACAGTCTAGTATTACCTAGGTATGCAAGTCTGTGTGACATAACCAAAACATATAGTTCTCACCAATGCAACAAAACTTGCTCTCACCTCCAAGTGTGGTATCAGTTTGATTGGGCACCACTTCATTTATCTTTGTGCTGAACAATACTGTTCTCTTGAACGGCAGAATTTCTGCAGCAGATGGCATTTAGGAGGGAAATGTGAGAGGTGTAGTCAGGGTGAATGCTGAGTGACCACTGTATTCATTCAAAGGAAAAATGCACTCATTTCAAGAGGTTTGCTCTTGTAAAATCCTTCTTGTTAACAACTTATTTTCCAACACTAGGAGGGAAAATTCTATCTCCATGCCAGGAACTGACAGTGGGCCTCATCTACAAGCTTGCAGAGAAGAAGGACCTAGACCATAAAGTCATTTTAGGTCTTCGCTCTCCATCAGGGTGTGTGTGGGTAAGGTGGATCACAATTTCAGCCAAGTTTCCCTTGTCAAGGAAGGCCATAAGCTAGACAGACTATGAGACAGCTCAACTGGCTGATGGTTATGGAACAGTAAATTGCCCCAGCAGTCTATGGACCTCCTAAGAGTGGGACAGCAATACAGAAATAACTACATAAATGCCACATGCCAAAACCCAGGAACTGTTACATGACACTTGCAACGACAGTCTTAGGCTAGTCATTCACAGAAGAAATAGGAATGGTACTGATGATCTCAGGAAATGTTTATGTTCAGGATTTGTGAACTTCCCTAATCCTCTCACAGTGGCAAGGCAGTCAGCAACAAAAACTTTGCTTATTTCTGACAGTGGCACTGCAGGTATCACTCAGGAAGCTCTGTATCATTAACGAGGGGCAAAGAGTAGCTATCCAGCTTCTCACTTCTGTAACAGTTTTCCCGTATCAAGAATCTCAACAAAGCCAGGAGCTGCTCCAAAGCTTGGCAACAAGGCAGAGATGATGCTCATGTCTGTGTACTGTTTCTCATTATTATACAGGGGAATGGTGACTAAAGAAACAAGTTCAGCAACAATGAGCCTATGAGAGAGGTCTTGTAAAAGAACAAATTTTAGGAGTTTCTGGCATTATGAACAGTAACTCCAGTTCAAGAAGTTCAGTACTTAACAACCAGGCTGACAGACATGTAATGCAAATACACCAGTACAGAAAGCAGTGAGCAGTATGGAAACTTATGGGTGTGCAGATGTTTTTGAGGCAACTAATTCTTTAAGTCTGTTAGCTCATCAGGAAACATTTTCCTGTCAGAGTTAGACACTGAGGGGTTCTCCACATAAAAAACTGTAACTACCTTTTCTAGGTTTCCTGCAGTTTTATCTGTCACAGATTCCTAGGCTTTCTAATGCAAGGTCTGTGCTACTGGTTTAACCCAAGAGATGTACCCAGACTTTTTTGTGCTTGAGGGGATACACAGCAGCAGGTTTGCAGTCAGAGAAAAATCACAGCATCCACTATTTGCTGAACAGCACTGCTGATTAATCTGTGCAAACTCAAGGACACCACTCTGTGTTTAGTGAATGTTTTATACAGAAAATTACCTGCCTATTCAAATAAACATGCTTTATTTTTCCTAGGTACATGAGTTTTCTAGCAGAAACAAAATTGACAGTGAAACTAGAAAAATTTAAAAATATGCCACTGCCTATCATCCAAAAAGCAAGAAACTACTACCCAAACCACAGGACTGCTGAGCATTACTGAAGCACTGCAACACTCTTCGACCCTTTACGCAACATGAGCAAAGGTGAGCCACAACAGTGTGGCACACACATCCTACACACGCTGCACCAGTGCTTTGGCAGGAGAGACCTGATGGTCTGCAATGGATCCTATTTGTAAAGTTGCCAGAAGAAAAGTTCATGCTACATAAAACAGAGAAGTTCAAGAAAATCCTGTTCACACCATCACAAAATCTCTCACTTTCACATTGTTGCTTTCTGATTTCATGCTATCAATCAGAATTTTTACATCCCACGTCAGCCTACAACACAAACAAGGGCTCAGCACAAGAGGAGGGAGATCATCTTGTGTATTCCATGAACACGTGTTCTCGTGAAAATTTCTGTACGTGTACAGTCACCAGACTACAGAAGACAGGAGTTCACCTAACAGAAACCAAACACTATTCAGGCCACTCAGTAGTTAGTTCATATTTAGCCCAGCAAGTTTTTACTGGAACATCAACATGTATGTCCCAACTTAATGTGGGCGAAATTTAAAAACAAAGATAGGCCAAGCAGAGCAAGTGTGTTCTTTGCAACGGTTATTAAAGCAAGTATGACGAGGAAAGGTCCCAGCACACCTGCTCTAAAGCCAGGACACAGCCCCTGCCCGTGGGTAATACCTGGAGGCCAGCTGGCGTTGCTGGATTTACTTCCGATCTTGTTCGTTGGTGGAGATTTGGCAGGTAACCAACTATCACCAGCAGGGCCTGTGTGGCCGCCGAGCGGGTCGCCCTGGATTATGTCGAACTGGTTGTAGGGCGATCCTCCGCGAGCCTTTCCAGGGGGCACTATTGCACCTGAAGCATTAAACACATCTATTTACTCTCAGGAAAGGCTGGGATCCTTAGGAGCATGGTATACTAAAACAAGAAGTATTTAAGATGCATATTGGTGAGGCAAGACATAGTTTCATCTGAGCTATTTCACCTCTGGAAAGATGATACTACCATGCCACTCCCAAACAGCCAGTCCCCTTCTCACCATTTTTGTGCATATTGGCATCTTGTGAAGCCACAGAGGGCAGCCCTTCCATCATAGTCCACTGTTTAAAGCGGGATTCTGTTCCAGCCACCATGCCATAATCCATGCCTCTTGAGCCAAAGCCTGTAAACAAACAAACAAAACTCCACTGTCATTTGCTATTCTGATTTTAAATATTTTCAAACAAGGAGCCATTGTCATCATAAGAAAGGTAAAAAACTCCAACAGTATCAAAGGGTATGTTCAAGGGGCAAATAAGTTAGGTCAGTATGCCGAGATACGCTTTCACCTTAGGCTTGTTGTCTTACTGTATAATGAATGAAATAGCATTATTTTTCAAAGTGGACACTTTGTCATAACTTTCTCTCTAATGCTTCTGCATAAACGACTCATTTCTGGACCAAGGCATAACCGACTTACACAATTACCATATTAAGAGGATAACTACAGGCAAGGCACCCAATCTCCTTCCACACAGCACTTACCTGAACCGTATCCAGGTATTTGCCCTTTGGTCTGCAAATCTGAGAGACCCACATTCAAAGGATTGGGTACCATGCTGTCTAAATGTGGCTTAGGCCCAACAGGGTGGGATGGTGAATGCTTCATGCCAGGCTGCCTCTGCTGCTGCTGCTGGAGGGCACTCACCATACGAGCAATCTGCAAACAAAAGGGTTCATATATGCTATACTGTAACACAGAATTCCAGCAAACATGAATAAACAGCAACATAGAAGAGATCCAAAAGACCTTGCTCTCTGCAAAGTGCAATATGAAGAGAGCAGATGACATTACTAAAGCCAGCACCATCTTTACTGAGACTGCATTTTCCCAGCACACTTTATACTTCGTATGACTGACAAAAACAGTGTCACACCTGTTGCTCCTGCTGTTGTCTCACAGCTTGAGATAACTTTCTCTGGCTCTGTAACAGCTGCTGCTGTTGCTGCTGCTGCTGCTGAAGGAGGAGCTGACACGCCTACAAGATAAGTGGGAATAGGAAGAGTGAAAATACAGAGGTCATCAAGCGGAATATAATTGCCAGGAGCTAGTCACTAGCAAATGCTTTGCTCAAAACTTAGGTAAACTGTTTCTCATTACACTCACTCGAACAAAATGACAGTGAATGCATTAGAGTATTATATCCTTTGCTTGTTTCTAATTCAACATCATGCAACAGTAGTACTAGGACCTGCTTTATTATCATCACTATGACTACAGGTCTGAAGAAAACTTCATTAAAAATCAACAAACAGCTGCTTTCTGTGCAAAACCAGTGCTGAGATTCGTTACTAATCCACTGCAACATCCACAATAACCACATGGGCCTGTTAGGTTCATCTGCTGCCCTCTAGCAGGGCTTCGTTATCCTGGACAGCAAACGGGGAATACTTGTACATAAGGAACACATCGGTAGAACAGAACAGCACTGGGGCAAACACAAAAAGAAAACTCTTTCAGCAGACAATTTGCAAACAGTCTTCTCTCACAAGATGATGTGCTACTTACTAATTGAAACTGGGGAATCTGTGGAAGCTGGCTCAGCATGGCAATCTGTTGTGGAGAAAGCTGGGGGCCCATATTGAAAAGACCAGGATTCAAGCCACTGTTGGGAAACTGTTTGAGCATGGAGGCCGAAACCTGCATGGAAACCAGTTACACATCCTGAAGAAATGCACTGCTATGAGAAAAGATGATGAAGCATTTCTATAAAGGAACAGGTATGACACCAATCTTAAATGGCGCTCTGGGAAAGACGTTACAGATTTATTAACACATTACGTTCAAACATGCACAGTCTATGACTTGAGCAGAGTGAATACCTCACTTGATTGACAATATACAGTATTACATGTGCAGATGCAGACACACACACAAAGGTTCCTCCCCCAACCAGTCAGGTGCTAGAGACTGCAGTAAATTAAAACACTGGTATACATGTGCAGCTAACCAGTAATCACAGTACTGCATTGTCACATTAAAAACGTACTGCTTGACAAGGGAAAAGGAAGGCATTCAGGCAGTCACTGGAGCAAAGAAACAGTGCCTCACAGAAAGAGTTAATCTCTTTGTACACTGAATAAGCTATAGTAAAAGACAGGAGTAGGTGGAGAAGAATCCCCCCATTTCTCCCTGCATTATTTTAGACTTACACAGTAGAAGTCAAGAGAATCTCAACAAGTGTTGAACAAGTCCAAAACAAAAGGTAAATTTGTATGTTAAGAGACCCTGAGGTCCTGAGATAAAGCTCTGCACCGTAAATGCAACATGTAGCCCTTCATCAAACCTCTCTCTCTGGGGGGCTGGAAGCACAGGCCAAGACTGCTTAAAAAATTAAGCAACCTGTCACACTTAAAAAAAAAAACTTTAAGCTTTCATGTTGGGTTTTTTGTTCTTTTTAAAATACTTTGCAAAAGCCTATGTAAAACATAGGACTCCCAAATCTGCTTTCAGGTTTAAAAATACTGGTAGCGAGCATTTACCATCAACTACCTTGGAACAAGAAAGAATGCTAATCCTTCTGCACTAAGTTTTAAGTACTTTCAACTACGAATTTTAGGTTTTTTTGCCTTACCTAATTTTTCCATTTCTTAACATCAAGTCAAGCCTAAGATAGGAAGTATAAGGAACCTCAATGGTGTGCTCTGAAGGCTGTAGCTCTACTTTTACAAGTAAGCAGTTGCTATAAATTCCTTACCTGGGGAGAAAGGAATTGGGGAGGCACTTGCGCCCGGATATTGGGGGAAGGATTTAGTGGCTGCACTGGTGTGTGCATGCCCCTCGATTGTGCTGTGCTGTTTCCAAACAAACCATGATTGCCACCCTACAAAATTAAAGCAGTAGTGAGAAGAAAAATCTTTCAGGATAATGGATTTCTATGCTAGTAACTACATAGCAATAACAACGAGGAAAGTACTGACTTAAACAGAGTTCCCTTAGAATTACAGAGACATTTGCCTTAGATTAGTCATACCCTACCTGGGTAAAAAACTGCTGCACTACATTTTTGAGTTGCAGGTTTTTTCTCCTCTAGCATTAAAGGGTCATGTTTATCTGCTTATTTCAAAGCACAGGACAAAGCTAATGTTTTAATGTTTTGCACTTTACATGTTGGGAAATGGGAACTTGGAGTACAAATGCCACACTCAAAAAACCCCATTTCATTGGCTTAAAAGTATGGCAAGACTGTGTCAACAAGAATTTTGGGCCACCATTTTAGAGAACACAGGTACTTTTTCTGAGTGGGTTGTTGAGATATCACTCATAAGGCTGCTATTTCCTCTGCAGGCCTTTCACTAACTGAAAATCGAATTCTAAAGTTGTATTAAAATTTTTCTTCCTGCTGTGAAAATTTCAGCATTCTCATTGGGATGTTTTCCTTTTTTTCCCCCCACTAAATTGGAAGAAAATTCTCAAGTGAGGGGAAAAAAAAGAATCTGATGCTTTTATTCCTTCTTGTGATTTATTTTCTAACACATGAATGCTTGCTGTTTGAGGTTTTCTTAATTATAAGTATTCACTGTTTTATAAGCAACTTTTGTAGTAAACCTTACTGCATGAAAAAGACGAAAGAAAATTCCTGATGTGTTTCACAATTTCAGCCTCTGAGCAGACTTTTTTGGTAACATCTTTCAAAAAAAGCCATAGGAGATGTTATGAACAGTCTCCTACACTAACAGTTGCACTCTGTTGCTCTGAAAAGCTGAAGCTCATGCTCCAAAGCACCTGTAAGTGTCATGATTCTGTCCTTTCGGGCTCAAGACCCTCAGAACCTCCCACCTTCTGCTGTGTATCAGGACACCTGTGATCTCCTCAGATCCCTGGGATTCTAGAGAGTATATTTTCCATCCCTCAGCCATCATTCTCTGTTCTCCCTCTCCATGCCAGCACTGCTGTACCCAGCATAAATTCAGCGTTCTTCCAAACTGACATTATGCAGGCCTTCACCAAAGCCTTTTCTTCCTTTACATACCAGGATTTTGTAAATTCTGCCTTCCTCCTACCATAACACTGTGCATCCTCTGCTATCCTTTTGCTCAAACAGAAGTCTCTCATCCTGCTCCTGTACTGGCAGCACTACAGATTGCCTCATTCACCTGCACTATCCTCCACCTAATGTATCTTCTCCTTCAGAAGCAACTCAAGACGTCATACTAAGCACACAGGAGGATAAACAAAAAAAACAAACCTAAGAGACAAGAGTTTTTATTCTGGAAAGAACTGGCTGGGGTCAACCACACATTAAAATTTTTGAGAGGCCCTGAAGCTGCAGCTACACTTACAGCCCTCTCTATAACTCTGCAGCATTCTGCACACTGAGACCAAGAACATGCCTGCAAATTTTGGACTTCATCTGATGCACAACACTGTGTCACATAGAAACGAAAAGACAACACAAAGAAACACCATCATGTTAGGCATGTGACTACAAAAGCTAGACCAGTTGCAATAATTAGGTTCTATTCTTTCAGCTCCTAGTATTCCTGCAACATTTTCTTCTAGCACAATGCAAAACATAATAGCCAGAATTTCTTCCAAACTGCAGTTAACCCTTCATTCCTTTCCCACCATTCCCTCATACACAGAATAAAAATAATGCTATTTCAAGAGGTTTTAAAGGCTACTCAATCGATCCTTACTTTTGGCTGTGGGGAAAGGAGAAGGGAACAGGCCCAATGTTAAATCCCTGCAATTTTTTACAGGCACATTTCTACATACAAGGTCATCGAGTGAGGTGTGGAAAAATTCAGTGTTAGGGGGTGATGGGGCAAATCAACAGCCTATAACTGGGTTTTATACCAGTGATTAAAACATCAAGGATGCCACTGACTTCATGACTTCTGAAAAGCTCATCTACCTGCTGTTGCACTGTGATTCAGGAAGAGGCCAACAGAACCAGGCAGAATACATTTTGATGATAGGCACCAATGTGGACTGACACTCAATGGCCTGATATAGCTGAAAACTTCCCTTAACAATATTAATTTATTTAGAAGAAAAACAAATGCAAGCAACCAACTAACCAGGATTAAGCCCAGGTTGCAGCCTTATAACAATGTATCTTATAAGGTGGCCTGCTTACTTGTCTAGCAGCGAAGTTTTGGGGACTGAGCCCTGAGCCGATTGCCCCAAGGCCGACGTTGGATAGTGTGGAACCAGAGGGAGACAGCTTGTAGCTGGGAGAAGGGGAGAAGGGAGAGCAGGGAGCCTCATCCCCAAGGCACCCATCTTGATTGGAGAAAGGCAAAGTCAGCTGAAGCAGCAGTTAGCCAACAGCAGGAGTTGGTTAGTGAAGCAACAGAATGCAAGAGGAGAGAAAGAGGGACGGTGAGTGACTAGGAAGAAGCAAAGTTAATTTGTAATAGCAGTTACAAGGACAAAACTTGTGACTCAAATGATCGCCTGACATTTAAGATTTTGGTCCAAGGAGATAATCAATAAATCCCTGAAGGTTTCTTTTTAAAAATACACTTTGAACTCTCAAGAAGTTTGTTTCTGATAGTGGCTATTACCACTACAAAAACACACGAATCTTGAATGAACTCCTACTGTCAGCACAACTACCAACATGATTTGTTAGGAAACGCATTAGCTCTGCTCGTGGCATTTATTAATGAGGCCACTAGAGGGAGTGGACAAAACTGCTTTTTGGCTTGGTACACCAAAATGGAGGAGTTAAAAAATTCCTATACAGCTAACACGCCTTCAGAATTTTTACACCAAATTGTTCGTTCACTGCACATGTGATAAACTGCAGTTAAAAAACCAACCCTAACGCATTTAGAATCTATGGGACACTCCAATTCGTGTGAAGCAATTAGTATTTGATGATAGTAACAGTGAAAGCTTCTGTTTAAAAAATAGGAAAGAATATGAAAGGAACACTGCTGTAACATACAACAGATGACACAGAGAAACAGATGTCATACAGAAGCTTACAGTACACGGACATACAGCATAAGGGGGCATGGGATTTAGAAAGGGTGATTCCAATATATGCCAGACATGAAAGCAGAAAAAAATTTGGAAGACTGTGATTACTTATATTTACTTCAATCTAAACCATGTTTTTTTAACAGTAGATGACTGTAGTCAGTAGACAAAAGAATCATCATGATGAAACCTATAATGAATTTCTTTGCTACCAGGAGTTTACTCTTCCAAGAAAAAAATGGAGTTTCTTTTTGTTCACATCAACAGCAGTCTGTTCTAGAATAAAAAGTTTGTCTATGCACACCTGACACCTGTTTTATACACACACTCATTCTACAAATATAACTCCCCCACAGCTTTCATTACTGAGCTCATTCAAGGTTATTGAATTTTTAACACTTCCAGAGAGGTAGGGTAAAAACTGGCACTTTGAACACAGAGGCTGATATTAATTTATCTGAAGATATTTCTCTCACCTTCTCAAAATAAGGCCCACTATCTGTGGTTCCCATGTCTTTGGAATTAGGTGGACGGAACCCAGATCGATCCTTTCTCATCATGTCATTAAAGTCCCCGAGATTCATGGCTCGTTTGTCTACCTCAAACTTCTTATCTGGGAGACCACCTGTAAAGAAAAGAGGAAATTAGTGCCAATAATCACTCGACCATGTTTCATGACAGCAGGTTCAAAGATAAGAAAACATCTTTAAGATCAAGGTATAAATAAATTAGATCTGACTTACAATTTAGCATAGCTACAGTTGCTATTAAGTGTTGAAAAATTAATGCAGGAAGCTTCATTTTTAAGACTGAACAAGCAGTTTAGAGTTTAATGTGAACTATTTCTCACAGTTTATGCACAGATATAAACATATACATTTCTACAGCAGCCTAGGTCAATGAATGACATTAATTTATACGTAATTCTCAGTATCTTCCAAAACTTGCATTGTTATTGGTATTCAGTATCTAGGAAAGATACCACTATTTAAGTTCATATACTCTACTTAGCCTTTACTGGGTTTGGCATTGAGAAATCCTTTTGAGATTATTTGAGAAATTTGATCACAAGCACATAATTTGATCACAACTCTCCTACCATCACGTGAACTTAACTCTTGAACACAAGAGATCAACTGGTATATTGTTACTTCCAGACAGGCAACCAGCCTCCCTCAGCCTGTACACAATGATAACCTGACCAGTAACAGAGACACTTTTCAAACACCCCCTAAGTCTCCTGTCATTGTTTAGTGAGTAATCTGGTGGAGGCTGAGGAAGAGATGTCAGTAACAGATGATCAAACCGCAACATCCACAGTGAACAAGACATCAGCTTTCTCTATATGCTTATCATCAGCCAAGAGCTGACTGAAGAAGTTTTCTACCTTACACACTGAACTGCTGCCAAGGAACAAATTTTTTTTGGTCGTATGTGGCACCTGTAAGGTATCAGATGCATATTGTTATGTTGGAGTAGATGGAAAACATTTTCATTTTAAAATATGGACATAATAGAAATAAGCTTTACTGGTATTCTGAGTTTTAAAGAACACTGTTTAGCTAGTAGCACAGATGGTCTTTCCAAGAACAGTTTAAAAAACATGTCACCACAATTAACAAGAAAATCTATGACTTTTCCAAAGGAAAGTGGTGATAGATATCCTACCCTAGCACTGATGAAACACTTAGTCTTAAACAAAGCAGGCACTCCAATACCTTCAAAACACTGTTCCTTGAAAAAGCTTCTCAAATCCAACATCTCTTCATAATCTCCAATCACAATCTATTAATATTCATAGCTATGTTGTTTCCAAGAATTTATGAAACTGACCACTAATTACATGGGCTTTTCTTGCTGGCACAGCTTTCAAAGTTGATCCAGCTCCATCCTCTCAGACTCCTTCAACATCATTTTATGAAAAAAACCCCAACCATTTGACAAATCAAGCCCCATTTCTTGGCTTGTAGCTGGAGTCATACTGACCAGGATGAGCTCATGAGTCTATGATCCCTTTCTAACATATCCTGAAAAGCTAGAACTGGCTTTGCAAAAGCAGACACACAAAAAAGCCACACAGAGCTCAATGCTGTCAAACCACCACACACAATGCCAGCAATGCACTACACCAAAGGGCTCATGCGCTTTAATTCTAGACAGGAAGCCCTGTCCGTTAGTTGCTTGAAAAGAAACTGAAAGCGAGACAGAATTGCATCACGATCTGAAAAGAAACTGGGTCAATGCCAACACAAGATGACTAAGCCACAGAAACACCCTTCTGCCTCTCCAGCTATCCTGATGATCCAATCAACTCCTCAAACATTACTAAATGATGCCTTGTAAAACACGTGGAGCACTAAATAGCACCTTTAAAGGCTTCAAGCACAAATATGCGTGTCACTTAGTGCTGAGGCAGCTGCTTAAACTTTGATACAAGCAAGGCCTTGCTATGAGATGATTTACCCCATTCACAGAAAACTCTAATGCAACCTTGAAACCTGTTGTAGGAGTCTGCCTTTTGCACTTGCCAGCTAAAACTATAAATAATGCAGGTGGCTGAGGACTAGCTTTACCTTATGTAGTACAAGACAACCATTAAAATCTGACAAGTTTGAATTTCACCCTCTGCAGCAGGCAAGAACATGAATAAATATGAAAGCATATATGATGTGCATGAATAAATATGCAGCCCCAAAATCTCTACATGCAGAAACGCAGAAAAGGTAAAAGTCTGTCCTCATATAAGACCATCTTCATAAAATAAGACTCTCCACGAGTTCTCAGATTTTTCCCACTACTAACAGTTGTGAGAAACACCGTGAAAAACGCAAAATCAAACAAGATCTTGGAAGATGTCATTTCCTCCCTGGTGAGGGAAAAAACCCCTATTAAGTTCATCTCCCCCAACACACGCTCACAGCTTAAAAGAAGAAAACCCCTGAATTCCATACAAAACTATATAATATGATCCTGCACTGGGAAATAGGAGACAAACTGCTGCTGAGCAGTTACCCAAAACATGTGCCAACAATAGAGTCAACATGGTGAACACACAAACACCCAGTGGGGTAACCCAAACAGAAAAATCACATTTGAAACGTTTTTCTGCTCGCCACAGAACCATTTTAAAGATCCTGGTTTTATACCTTTGCCATGAATTTACATCATCCAAGCCTAGTGAGTGAGCACATCCACTTAGATATTGAGGTGTTTCACCTGAATGCTATGTCAGGCTACAGCACTGTAATGTATTTACAACAGATGCATGAATTGCTATTCTATCAATAGGCATTTCAAATTTATTTCCCAGTCTTGACAGGTGATTTAAGCATTCAGTGATCTGCAGAGGTTGCAACTAATACAATAAAAAAAGAAACAAAGGTGTTTGTCAAACAGGAAAGAAAAACAAACTACTAAGTGGTTCTGACAAGCTGCTTTACTGCAGCAAACTTCATGCCTCAGAACTTACAGACTGAGAGAGATTTCAACCAGAACAAAAAAAAGAGCCATATCATATTTTCAAAGTAAACAAGATATCCATTAAAGAGATGTGACAGAAACAGAAAAGAGGCAGTAGATCTGCCTCAGGCATGTTACTGATCCATCTCTTTTCTGTGATTGCCAGTACTGCTCTAGCACCCTGCAATAAAAGGAACACATTCTTTAAACAAGGAGACTAAGACCAACGTGGTAAAAACTGCTTACTGACAATGCGTGATGACCAGAGCCAAGGTGCTCCAAGCATACCAGAGCCAAAGTCATCTTTGATATACGTGGTCTCCAAGCACAGATTTAACTCTGCACACTTATCCATAAACTAGGAAGATATTGTGCTGGCAGTTACAGTGTCAGGAAAACCTGATGCTGTAATGTTGACCAAAGGCCAGTTGAGAACAAGCCTATCTTGTAAGTCAGTCCAACTTTTAAAGTCTAGAGGTAGATACAGGCTGAGCAAAACAGCTTATATGTTTCCACAAGCAACTGCCATAAGCAATAAGGGCAAAACTGCTAAGCAGAGAAGTCACAAAATAGCCTCATGAAGATCAGTTACATTTTTAGCCTTTAAAACAGACCACAAACTGCAATAAATGGCTCTCCCTAGGATCAAGGGATGCCACCATTACTGGGCACACTAGACTTAGAAGTGCAACATATCAAGACAAAGGATGCACCCTTTCCTTTCACAGGGTATTCTGAGTGTCAGCTATCTCCTCAGAAGCTCTGATGGCCTTAAGGCCCTTGACAGCAGAAAGTTCCAAAGGATCCAAAAGCTTAATTTGGAGATAAAGAACTAAGAGAGTTGTGTATTCTTAGATCTGTTCTTTACCAGCAGCATCTGAATACAGATGAGAACTGAACATCCATGAAGACAACTGATCTGTCTAGAAGACCTTTGAGAGACGCACGACACTACCAGAGCCTGAATTCTAGAAAGGCTGCATGAGGCCAAAGGGGAGAGATCAAAAAATTCTGTTACCTTCCCCAGAACTGTACTGTACTGTACTACATAAATGTACATTTTAATATCCCTTACTGAGATCCTTAACTATTTCAGAGGAAGACAGCAATTTGGGGAAGAATTAACTACTTAATCCTCTATTAAGTGTGATAGACATTTTAGGAATGCAATGTATTTTAAGATGAGAGACACTGCAGCTATCTGGATTGCACTGGAGTACCAAATCTGGAGTTGCTATTAGATGCAAACAAGTCTTGACTACCACAACTCTACCTTTGGTACCAACAAGTATTACCGGATATACCCAATAAAATAAGATTTTGGTTAGAAAAATCCTGACTACAGCATCACACAGGATGTAACAACAGTGGCAGATGAGAATGTGCTAAAGCTGTTGACAGCAAAAAGGGTCAACATAAGAGCAGATTTCTTGCACATCAAAATATTGAAAAGATTTGAGCTACAATACTAGGAAGGCTCAGAAGTTATGGCAGAATCAAAAGTGCACAGAAACTGCAATTACAGCACAACTGCCAGCTTCATGAGAACTGCCTCTTGTAGTGCCTAACAACTACTCCTCGAACCAAGAATATTTACACTGCATTTGCAGGGTTTAAACTTGTGCTATCTAGTTATCCACTGCTACCAGAAACTCCTACAGTACAGATTCGATTTGAGTTGTACGACTATTGCATCACTAAGACATAAGGCACTTTGGAGGACAGCAGTACTTCAGTACTTCCTAATGGATTACTTTCTGGGGCAGAAGGAACACCCTGACTAGTAAACTGTCTTGCTGTCTATAAAAACATAAAACTGAAGGTGGCATTTTTCTGAGAGTTGAACAAACAGTTCCTACCACTATGTACCTTCCCAGCTGTCGCTATCTGATGCTTACATGCAAACCCAAAATCAGACAATGAAATGGAAAGTTGCCAAAGACTGAATCCAAAGCACCAAACAGTGGATGCACATGACACTGGAAAGTGAGATTACTTAATGCTTACTCAGTCACAGAGCTGAGCACTGTAACTTCTTTGGCAGATGGTGCCTCAGAAGTAAACAAGAGTCTATCCTTGATTTGGAGACTGATAAGTTACTTGTATCACAGACCCCACACTATTAGACCTTAAAGCAGGCAATTTCAGAACATATTTTGAAACTAAGTGTACTTGACTTGAAAACACTGATTTTAGTTGATCCAGAGATCCTACAGACTGCAATCTGACACAGAACTACTTTTGCAGGAGCTTCTTCAGAGGTAACATCACAGAATCATCAGTGATCGATTCAACTGACAGGCTCTCACAGGAAATTTGGAACCACACCAGCAGAACAAGAATTTATTCCAAGTCAGCCATTCCTTCCATCCAGTCCTCCCCTTCTTATCAAGTCCTTTCTGCCCTTTCAGCAGCACTGTCTGTCTGACTGCATTCATGTCCCAGCTGAGGAGGAAACTTTGGCTACTATGCAGAAGTAGCTGGAAATAAGCAGCATAGTACCAGAATGTTTTAAACATAAAACAGATAAAGTAGCTACTGTGTACCAGCCATACCATGAGTCTCAGTGCTAATTATGAGATTCAGAATCAACAGTGTACATACCTTCACAACAAACTTGACTCACACTAATACAGGGACTGCTTCCAGACACAGAACCACTACACCAAAACTTCTCTGGAGTCCACAGGGCATAACTCATTTACATAGGCCATTTCACTGTTCTAGGTGAGAGCTGAGAATACTGCTTAGTACTGCTTTCACATAGCACCCTCTGGAGTCAGAATTGCAGACCTCTGTTTTTAGACATAGTAACTGGGAGGGATCTGAGACCTCTGTGACATCCCTGACAATTACAGAAAGAGGACAAACACCTCTCTCCAAACTCATGGTTGGGCTTGTACAGTGGCAATGTACTCTGAGTGGACTAGAAGATCCTTGTAGCCAAGGAGATGAGGTGATCAGCCTGCTTCTGTAGAATCTGAACAATCAAAAACTGAAGTAGGACCTAGAACAGGACTGAAATCCTCTTCCTATGTTTAAGTATCAAAGATGCTTCTGTACCGGTTTTTAGCCTTATGAAGCTTCAAAGACTTGACAGCAAATAAAATAAATAATCAGAACAGCAGATTTGGATCATGCCTTTGTATATATACATATATGTTTGGCATATTGTAGAGAAACCACCTGAAATGGCAGATTTCAGAAACCCTGAGTACTTCTATTGCAAAACCATGAGAGTCAATACTCAAGACACTCAGAGGAGAAGAGAATGCAAAACTAAACCTGATTTCAAGACTGTAAAAAATTTTCTGAGAGTTCACTACTTAGTTTCCCAAAGAAAGTAATGACAAATTTAAACATGACTGAATGGGATTGATTCAAGTGATGAACTCCAACCCTCATTTAGGATAGTGTTTCCCACACAGCCCATTCTGCTTAAACTGTGTAGTATTTGTGGTGAGGCTATCAAGAGCAAAAAGCCTAGTCCTGCTGAGCAGTAATTTGTAATAGCCTGAGGCAAGCAACTGAAGAAATCAATGGTAGAAGGTATTCTTTTTCCTCACATCACCTCCAGAAAGCTGTGGTAAATGAGATGTCCTACTACCAAGAGCTAAAACAGTTCTCTTCCACCAAATGAAAAAGCATCTCCACTTTCTTGAACCAGCAGCAATGAATACAAACTACAAAGAACAAAACACCCTTAAAAGATGTCTCTGCCACAAGTTATAGCTCTATTCTGTACAGGTGCACGTCCCAGTCTTGCGCACCAGAATCAGCTGTTTAACTATTCAGAGCCTACAGATGAGACGGAGGATGCTTTAACTCTATCCTTCTATTATAAGGAGTGCTAAAAGTAAGGAACCAACCTTTCCAGAGTACAGCATGTCATCCACATAAAAATACTTAAGTCATCTCATATTTCAAATGCATTGATATTAAAATATACTCACCTACAGACAAGTCCATCTTACTGCCTGGAATGTCATCAGTTTGACTCTGGGGAGAAAAAAAACCCAAAACAATGAACAATTCAGTCCCAACTTTTACGAAATGCTGAGCAATATTTCAGAACGGTGGAATGCAGGAAGGACACGTTTGTGCCAACAGAAGTTATACTTTAAGCTAAAAGGGAACACAAGGACTCCTCATATCACCCTGGACACACCCTGCCTCAAGCCAGTAAGGCTGTGTGTGGCAAGTTTACCCATGTGAAACCAGACACATGAACGCACGCGACAGAGAAAGATGGACAGACAGCTGCACTGTGAAATGAACCTCTGCTTTCATGTTCCAGTGGTTGAGCGACAAAACGCTGAAAATAGTGGCCAAAATGATAGCTCATCCTCATGACCTGTCACGTCATCGAGTCTTGAGATGTGCTGCCAAGTGATTCTTCAGTTGGCAGTCTGGGACAGGGTGTTCCCATAGCTTTCGGAAGCATCTACAGTCTAGCTAACTGAATTTGAGCTTGGAAGCCAAAAGACATCGCACACTAATCCTAATCCTCTCAGCGACAGCTTGTGCAGCTCTGGACTTCTCACAAAATCTCTGCATTAGTATCTTTTGCTAGCCTGCATTACATCCTATTCCTGCTTCACAGGATGACAATTTGCACAGTATTCTGCAAAATATTTTACCAATTAGCATGACAGTTCTTAAAAAAAAAATAATTATCTGTAACTATTTTGAAAGTGCTTCCCTGCAGCTCTTTTTCTCCATGTGATGTTTATTTATTCACTCTACCAATCAATCTTTAAGTATGGATTTGTAACGAGCCGTTTTTGCTCTCAAAAGACCCTGCTGCACAGTACTGCAAATATAAGTAGCCAAGACAGACACAGGGCTGTAAATCTCCCTCCCTGATAGGTGGCTGAGATGCAGAATAACCCTGGACTAATCACAGATGTCTGACACTACAGCCAGGAGCTGAGGCCTCTACAATGAGTGCTCTAAACATCATGCTATGAAAATAAAACAAATAAATTTAAAACAAAACGAAACAAAAGCCTCAAACCTATGACTATCAAGGAAACTGCATCTCAGAACAACAGCTGTCATAAAGTACCTCAGAAGAATCAAAGGAGATTTGGGATTTTGCTGAGAAGCCATTCTGAGCCAGCTATTACAGGTATTACAATCAACATGCCAATACAGCAAATGCAGATAAATATGCAGTTGCACACTGTGAAACCACTGATCTTTTGCCATATAAAAAGCTCACTACGTTTTCACAAAGTTGGATTTTCTATTAAACGACTTTACTTACTAGCAAGCCCATATTTGAAAACTGTTTGGACAAAGGGTTCATCCAGGAATCACTGTTTCCTCCTTTTAATGCGCACTGAGGAGAAAAAAAAAACACAAAAATATTGTTAGGAAACTTGTTGATTTCTTTAATTGTTTTATCCTTGAGATGCACGAGTGGAAAATGAAAATCCCGGTATGAGGGAAATACACCTCCCGGCAACATTAAGTTTTTGCATGTTTGGAAGCATTTACCAAATATTCTCTCTCAAACTGTTAGGTGACTGAACAGGATGAGCACTTGCTGTGTAGGATGTTGATCACACCTTCAGTTTCACTCTGCATCTGAAAGCTTTGTGAATGTTATTTTTTCCTCTGTTACAGTTTAATACATTCTTTAATCCATTGCATAGAGAGGTAGATTCATTCCTTGGCTTTTTTCCCTTTAGTATGTTTTGTCTTGCATGGGCACTGTGCTGACCAGGGTCTCTATTTGGCCTTAGTGCAATTTACAGATGAACAAAACCAAAACTAACAGTTCTACAGCGAAGAATTTTAATTCTTTTTGGACAGCTGCTTTGGTGGTTAAATAAATAAAGCTCTAAGTGAGAGAAGAAGTTCATGAGAAGAATTTCTGCAACACAGGAATGGCAAAACTCCCTACCATGTCACAGCAAGTATTTCCACACCCTAGGGACCTGCTCTGCCCTTTCCTTTTGAGCCTGTCCAACCTCTCTGATGAGAAGCAGACAACAGCATAGTCCTTCTAATATTAATACAGTAACAAGTGCTACTGTATTAGAGACCTAGAATGCAAACAAACCTTCGAAAGAAGTTTACTTGGGACTATAGCCAAGCTCCTGCTCCTGTTTGAGGCTAAATGTCAACAACAACAAACACAAATCAGACATAAATCCAACAGTAAGTAGAAATAAGAAGAGCATGTGCCAATGGGAGTGTGGAATCCAAACTTTAGCAGGCTATGCAAGAACAACAGCAGCAACCTAATACAGAGAGATGTGTCAGAAACAGAAGAGAAATAGCCTTGGGATACTTATTTTCATTTAGTAACGGCTCTGCAGCTTATGTACCAAAGGAATTTGACACCTACTGGCAGATGTATTAGTCACAATAGGTGTAGTACACTAAAGCAAACACAGAAGCCTCACATTTTTTACACTGCTGTAGCAGGCAGCTTTCTCTAACTCTGCAAGACCTTTTCTAAAAGAGAACTATTACAATGCTCCAACATATCAGTCATACTGTTTTCAGACAGCAGTAGTTATGAATCATTCAAGCATTTTACCTTCATTTGTGTTTTCTTTCCTCCTTGCCCCCAGCTTGTTGAGTTGTGGGAGGAACTGCTTCCCTGAGAGCCTGCTGTGTTCCAGACTCCTCCCTCCTCCTCCTCTTCCCAGCTGGAATGACGTGTTCCTGTCACTGGCCCATCACTCTCTCCCCAGCCATCTTGCATAGATTTAGAACCTTTAGAAAAAGAAAAAGAACTCAAAAGCAGTCTACAATACCATGCAGCTGGTGATGTGACACTGAGATTAGCTGAGAGCATCAGAATCCCAAAGGAAGCAAAAAAAGAAAAAAGCATCTTCACTCAACAGCTGTAAATCTTGTGCACAAATCCCCAAACTCAAGAGACTTGGTGACATGTTAACATGTCATGTTTTGCAACTATTTTAAAGAAATGTCAAGCCTTTAAAGAGATAACAACAGACACTTCTTACACAGATACAACTGCATTTAAAAGGCAACTTATTATTTTTGAGTGCAAATGAAATCCTTCAAGCACACTTGAAAACAAAGGGTACTGAACATTCTGGTTCAGGTGGTTTATCAATTATTTCCTCTCTTCCTTCAAAACCTTAACATTTCCCTTGCACTAAACTCCTTCACAAAATGACAGGAAACAAAGAACTTCCAGGAACAACAACTAAGTAGAATCCAAGGGTGAGGATCTGACATTTTCCTCGGGTATATATAACACCAAAAGCAGTTTAATGTGAAAAAACTCTCTACTTGAATTTCTGTTCAGCAGTGCTGTGTAAGCACACCAGAAAGCTACAAACATTTCACCATATCAGTTTAGTCTTTTCCCTGTTGGCTGCTTTTCTTGCTGTTACTCTCCAGCGTTGTCAGACAACTTAGAATTCTAACCTCTACTGACAAGCCAACAAGAGCCCAAATCATAGAATCATAGAATTTAGGGGTTGGAATGGACCTTACAGATCATCTAGTCCCAACCCCCTGCCCTGGGCAGGGACACCTCCTCACTAGATCAGGTTGCTCAAGGCTACATACAGCCTGGCCTTGCACACTGCCAGGGTTGGGGCAGCCACAAATCCTCACCTTGTCCACTGTTCTTCCTGCTCTAACTCTTCATCCTGCATATTTATTCCCTAGGCACTTATGTCCTTAAAAAAAAATTATTTCCATCATCATCATGACCTTTTTAATAACTAATTCTTCAGTTGTCTGGGGTCTGAGTGTGGACACCAGGAATAAGGACATTAACCTATATATATATAGCAGACAATCTGAACACAAAAAGAGTCAGGAACTTCAATTAGTCTATCAAGGGGATCTCCACCTTGATCATGCTGAAAATAAGAACAGCAGCATTCCATGGCAGTTTAAGAGCTACCTTAAAATGGATCATAAATAAAACCCCAGATATTTCACCGGAAACATAACTTTTTAAAGTATACTCATTGGTGTTCCAAAATCAAGGGTTGCTTATGAAACATACAGGTCCAAGGGTAAAATAAAAAAAAAAAAATCTACCTCTTGACCTTTTAATCATGCTACTTACACAGAAAAGGCTATATTTAAGGATTATGACTGCAGAGTCAAGAACTTAATCTGGAAATGTTGTACATGGGGTAGTCCCTGCAGCTTTAAATGTATTTCCAGCCCTGCTATTTAAATACATACCACGATCGTGATTTTAGTTTGATTTTAACTTTACACAAACATTGATTATTTTCCTGCATTGACAAATCTTAGGTTGGAGATTCTTGAACATGAATCTGGATAGTAGTGTAAAGATAACTTGTCTATATGATACCTGCTTAATTTTTTCCATTTGCTGAGTACAAACAGCTATAGCAACCAAAGGCAACTTTCAGGATAAAGATAAAATAATGATGTTACAGAAAACTGGATCTACTCCCATTTCTGCCAGAGAATTCCTCTGCAATGCTGGTAAAACTATGTAAATCTACTTTTTTCAAACAGGTGGGTAATGATCTATGCTCCCCCTCTTTGGCTTTAAACCCTTTTTTTTCTTTTCCAGATACTACTAGTCTCTGTATTCTGTCCACACTTTCAACTATGTATTTGGCCTTGGCAGGCTCTTGTCACAATTTCAACGTAGCCAAGACTTTAAATATCTCCCCCCTTTACTCCACTGAATAAAACAGCCTTCTTCTTCATTCCTTCTGGGTGCCAATTAGAATGAGTTGAGAGCAGTCACATAACACAAGAGAATGAAGATCTCAGCTCCTAACACTGTTGACCTACCATAGCCCAATCTGCAACAGCTGTCATAGGAAAAACTCCTCACATTTTGCTCCTCTAGAGCTGGGGACACCTTACACACAGAATAGCACACAGATGTTGCAGCTCTCTGGTTACTGCACACATGCAGATCAGATGGGATAAACGAGTGACCATGCATAGTCTTTAAAGACTATCTTAAACATTAACAAATCAACAGAATTTTCAAAGGATCAATAGCATTTCAGAACCTCTTATTTTGGTCATATTTAGGTGTCTTTTTACAGACAAAAAGACATGGATCTAAAACCAGCTTAGTATCCTGAAAAGTGCCAAGTTCGTGTGGCAGGCACCTGAAGCACCACAGCCACCCACAGAAAGCTGCTGCAATGACAACACTAAGACAGTAAAGCTTTTTGCCCAGTTTTGTTTCATAAATGGCCAAATTATTTAAGTGGGGCGTAAGGAAGGGAGAATGACCCACCCAGCAGCATACAATCTCCAGAGCACTTCATATCAATTACATGCTACCAAAGCAACTTGTAATTGGAAACAGTTTTACACAGGTATCAGCCACCAAGTTCAGTAACTGCTGTTAGCTGTCAGTAGTTTCTACAGGAAACCTCACATCCAAATGTTACTGACTTTGGCAATAACATTGCTTTTGTCTGTTGTGTTTTCCTTAAAAAGACTGAAATAAAAACTTTACCAACAGCTTATATGATCAGGAATAATTCCCACAAAAATAAAACTGTTAATACAGCAAAATTTTAACTTCCAAGCAGATTTTCAAAAGACTTCCACATCTCATCCATGAAGGACATTGCTGTAGGAATTTTGGTTCAATCACAAAGGGAAGTTCTGTTCTTAAAAAGATACAATTTTTCACTCTTACACAACATAAAAAAATCCATTCAAAGCCAAGTTGCATTACTGAAGCACAGACTGCCATGTAATGGCCTTCACAGGGAAATCTGTCCGCACTGTGCATTCCTTTTCCTGACATGATCAAAAAAAAGTGATTTCTCATGTAAGAAGTTTACATGCCAAGTAACAAGTGGGCAGCTGGAGAAAAATACGTGTTTCCTCACTCAGGAGTGTTACAGCACTTCCAAAATCAGAGCTGCCCGTTTAATTACTTAGTTCAGAAATGTTTTGTTATCTTCAGTCATTTGAAAGCACTTAATTACTCATCCATCCAAATCTTACAATGGCATTCAACATTGCTTCTAGGCCTCGGATAACAAGTCCCCCATGGGTGACCTATACCAAAAGGCCAAACACTAAAAACCTCCAGGACCGTTGCAAAGAAACTGTTATCTGGCCTGTACTCACTAGATTTCATGGCATTCGGGGCGTTGGAAGGTGCATTCCCCCAGCCTGTTGTCGATGCTCCTGTATCATCTACTTCACCCCACCCGGGACTGGTTTCATTTGGCTCACCCCAGGCGGACGTACCATTATCTGGAGCAGGTGGAGTGCTTTTGCTCCAGACTGCACAAAGGAGAAAGAGGTTTCATTACAGACCATTTAGACAACCAACTATTTACTGCACTGCAGTAACATGTCATTAACCTACTGCTTCATTCTTTTTGCTGAGGACTTGAGACTCTCAATAGCATGGGTGCAACAACTGACAACCATTCACATCAGATTTGGACTGGGCACTGACCTCCAGGGATGAAAGGCAAGAGGATGCTATGATGAGTCATACTCTTCTTCCAGGTTTAACATGAACCCCACACCTAACACTGTCCTCTTATCTGTGAACTTCTGTGACTAATTACAAGCAACTGACTAACTCCAGGTTTTTATATACTGAATAAAGAACAAGGACATATCTGAAGTACATACTAAACCAAGGTAACATTCTTCCAAGTGTCCTTGAGTCAGAGAAAAGATCACATAACAATAACACCTTAACATATTTCCAGGCTATGCAACTTTTTCTTGTCCTTACTCCAAAGAAGAAGATACTTTGCTAAGTATTTTTATCATACAGAAAAACCAAACTGAACTAAAAAACTGAAGCACAGACTTAGTCAATTTCAAGTGTTAACTGAGTGTTTAAAAGCAAATGGGTTTTGACTAAGATTTTCTCCCCGTTTCTCTAATAATTAAATATTTAAAATGTGATTTAGTCCAGAGGAAAGGAAGCTCAGCGGAGACCTTCTCTCTCTGACTACCTGAACGGAGGCTGTAGCGAGGTGGGGGACAGCCTCCTCTCCCAAAGAGCAAGCAATAGCACAAGAAGAAACAGACACAAGTTGCACCAGGGCAGGTTTCAATTGGGTATTAGGCAAAACTTTTCATCAAAAGGGTTGTCAAGCACTGGAACAGGCTGCCCACAGCAGTGGGAGACTCACCATCCCTGGAGGTATTTAAAAGATCTGTAGAAATGACACTTAGGAATATGGTTTAGTGGTGGACTGGGAAATGCAGGGTTTATTAAATTTATGGTTGCACTCAGTCTTGGCAGGTTTTTTTTCCCCAACCTAAATGATTCTATAATTCAACTTGTTCTTCAGACCGAACATGCAGATTTGTCAGCTAAGAAACATTTTCTTTTACTGACCAGGACTCAGATCACAGTTACTGAGGCACAACAAGCAGAGGACTGACTGATTCAAATTTTAAAGACACTTTAAATACAGAACCAAATCTTCAAATAAAAACTGGTTTTCTTTAACTCTCAGAAATTAGAGGCTACAAGAGTATCTCTTATGCATTAAGGTTATATTCATATATAGGAGCTTGCTAAGGAAAGAAACTTGACTAGTACCTGATGCTTGTGATTTGCTAGTCATTGGAGTAGGCAGGCTCTGCTCCCGTGGGGCCTGTCCTCCTTGTGAGTTCTTGTCCCACAGATTCACATTCTTGTAGTTATAACTGCTAGGGTCTCCCCATGCTGAAGTGCCATCATCGATATCCATTTTTCGACTGATTGACTGTGGAGAAGGTTCTTCCCAGCCACTAGGCTCCTCTTCTTTGGGGGCAGCTGGCTGTGGTCCACTGTTCCAGTTCGGGTTTGGAGGTCGTCCATTACTCGGAGTTTGGGGCGGTGGACCCCAGGAACCAGAAGACTCCTGCTGTTGCTGCTGGTGCTGTTGCTGCTGCTTGTTCCAGGAGTTGGGCTGTCGACCCGTCTCATTCCATGTTGAAGTTCTTTTACAATCATCCCATCCACCCTTTGAAGCAGCACTTGTATTTGCACCATTACCCCAAGTTCCAATCTCATTTTGCCCACCTTCACCCCAACCAGACACTGGCTTGTTTCCTGCACTTTCCCAGTTGCTGTTTTTAGTTTGGTCAACTTCCTCTCCCCAACCGTTCTTTCCAGAAGACCATCCTTGATTAGGCTGCCGTCCGCCCCACCCCTGATCCTTACTAGAGCTGTCATTCCAAGAGGAAGATGATTTTTCTTCTTGTCTTCCTCCTCCCCAATTAGAAGAATTGGAGTTCTTATAGTCATTCCATCCTCCAGTATTTTTGGGGTCCTTCCACTCCGCAGGGGTTGAGAGCTCACCCCATCCAGACTTGTTTTGATTGCTTTGGCTGGGTACATCGCCCCAGCCCCCTGAGTTCTTTGTCTGTGTGGCAGAGCTCTCCCACCCCTCAGTTCCTTTATCAGACTTCCCCTCAGGCCGTGGCATCTCTTCAATATCCCACACTGTATCTTGCTTAATTTGAGTCTGGCCCCAGCCAGTGTTTGAAAGCACTCGGGGGTCCAAGTCAGTCCTGCTCAGCAGAGTCTGCAGGACTGCCTGGCAATCGGGATGCGTAGGCCTGTATGATCGGCGTCCAGAATTGTGACTGTCACTACTTCCTGCTTTGTGGTTGCTTCCAGTGCTTTGACCTCCAACCTCACTTCCCGCAGAGCTGGAAGATCTTCCCCAACAGGGAGCCTGGGAATTGCCTTGGTTTTCAGGAAGAGGGTGGCCTTTTTGATTGTCCCATGCTCCAGTGCTAGAATTTGGTTGGTTTGGACCACTCCACTCTCCGATCTTCAGTTCATCAGACCCAGACAGCTGTTTCCATTCTCCCTGAGAGACCCCGGATGTTAATTTGTTCCCTTCACCCCATTTGCTTTCATTTGCATGCTGAGGGCCAAAGTTCCAAGACCCACCACCCGTAGACCGGTTATTGTTATCCCAAGAATCACTTCTTGACCCATTAGGTTTTTGAACAGAAGCTCCTTTCCAGGAGTCCTCTCTATCCTTTCCATTGTTCCCATGGTTTCCAGAATTGCTCTGCCCAGAGCCTGTGTCAGTTCCAGAAGACCCCCTAGCTGTACCCCAAGATCCAACACTCCCAGTCTTTCTTTCTCCAGTGCTTTGTGAAGGGGTGTCAGTGCTCCTGGAAGGGTTCCCCAAGCCCATTTCAAAGGGCATTCCCTTATTCTCCATAGGGTTTGGTGAACTTAAGTTCAAGGAGTTAGTGTTTCCATTTTTTGGTCCATCAGTGTTATGAATTTGAGCCTGTTCTCTGCCAGAGACAAAGTTAACACCCGCATTTTCCATCTTTGACTGCTGTTCCCTAGAGGTCTGACCTACTGTGCTAATCTGTGCATTGGAGCTACCACTATCAGATTCCAGAGTTCCTTTCCTAGAATTGCCCTCTTGAACCAGTGCCGGCCAAGCAGATGGGTTGCTATTTGGGTTAAAGTTGCTGAAGCCAGAACCGGGACTGATTCTATCTTGTCCACTCAAGTTCCTCCAATTACCTAGTCCATTGTTACTCTCGGCAGCAGGGTTGGAAGATTGAACAGATTTAGCCTTGGGATCAGATTTCCAGGCCCCAAGATTACATTCGTTTCCAGCGCTTCCAGACTGGCACTGGCTTCCTTTTCCTTTGTTACTAGTGGTGCTTCCTGGCAGAGCATTCTTCTCCAAGCCAGGGTTTGAGGCACTGTTGTTATCGGTGGTGTTTTCGGAAGAAGACTCAGCATCTTTGCTGGCAATACAAGGCCACTCTTCCATGTCAGACCCGTCTACAATCACCTTGTCCCAGATGTGAGTTGGGTTGGCGTTGGTGCCGCTGTTGGAGGAGGCTCCAGGACCCCAAGTGGAATTTGCATAATTTGAAGCAGCAGCACCTCCAATTGCTAAATCTAGAAGACAAAACCAAAACAAAACCCAACCAAACAGGTTATCGATAATCAGTATCATGTACAAGCATGAAACATCACATTTCTGACACCACTGATTAATGTTTGCATTAAGAACCCTCCCCTCAAATGTGTAAAAGTTATCTTGGAAGAACATCAGGCTGGGAAACACCATTGAAAATACTGATTAAAAACTTGTTTCAACAAACCCCAGAAGCATTCTGTGGGCATTTGAATTCACCATGGACTCACTACTTCAGCTCTAAGTTCAACAACGTAATTATAACCCAAGTTAATGAACATTACTGAGAGTGGCTGTAGATTTTTCCAATACATGTTTAAACTCATAATATACATAGAAAAAGCACATGTAAAAATTCATACATGTGCACATATTCATACGTGTGTGTATACACACACTCAGCTCTTGGTCTGCTCCTCAGCTGGCTCAAACCACCAACAACCTGTTACAGATCTGAAGATAAAAGATTGAAGACAGAAAGGATCTAATGAATATATAAAGATCAAGTCTATCCTTCAGCCTCAAATATCTTTTTCAAATTGATTTTACTACTAGGACTTACTTTCAACCCTCTGCAAAACAAAATTACTTCCAAAGTTACTGCAAAGAAAGAGCCCAAAGCTACATGAGTTACAATTTCTATGCAGTAACACGCAAGTTGTATTCTGTATGTAATTACTCCACATTTGTGCCACAGCATTATTTACCCCAGAAACCACAGCAGCTAAGCAGATCTCTCTGCTGCTACATGGAGGCTAGTAAGAGATCTCATTTCACTCTCCCACCAGCTCTCAGTTCCCCAAATGTCACCTCTCATTTGTGACAGCTCTGATGGCAGACAAGCCATTTAACCAAGTCAGCTGCATTCTCTAACTCAACACAAAACTCCACTTTTTTATAGGTTAGTTTTGGTAGCTTAGCACATTGTACAAGGTACCCTGCGATTTCAATGAGCTTTGGAGTCACTCTGAGGAAATTAGGAGGATGCCCAATGAACAGGGCCCCTTTCTTTCATCTGCAGTGAACTACTATTATGCCCTATGTGGTGTGACACCACACGCACAAGGTATTTGTATATTTTTAAAGCAGACATAAATTACCACAGTGACACAATGGCTGAAGCCTATGTCAGTGCTGACAGCATATATGCAGACATATTATCATCACTAGTTTAAAACATCAGCCAAGATTCCCTTGCCATCCATGTTATTACCTGATCCTCTAAATAATTTAAGTCCATTAGAACTTCAGAATTGTTCCCTGTATAGGGTTCCACTCATTTTTCTATGCATTTTTAATACCAAGGGACCCTAAATTGCCCTCACCGCAAACTCCCAGTGATGAAGACTAAACTCTCTCCCGTTCCCTTTGACAAAACCACATACCAAACCATAACATATTAGTCTTATTCAGTTATCCCACTTATTTTGCAGAGCATAAACTTCATAGTAACAGCTGCAGTTATTCACATCTGAATGTATACTGTTACCACCAGTGGTGGCTTTTATCACAAATTCCCTGAAAATAAGGCAAAAACTTTAAGCTGGATACCACTCTCTCCCCCAGTTTCTATGCCATATATTCAAAAGTGAAGATCACAATTCCTGGCTGCTAATCCTTTTAACAGAAGGCAAGATCAGCTTTCAGTGCCTGTCTGAGGCTTTCAGTTCATTAGCTCAAACAATGAACATCCACTGAATGCCTTCCAGATCCCCCTTGGCCAATAAAGATCCAGACTTCACAGCTAGGTTAGAACTCTCTTGTAAGCTTTGAATATTGATGAACAGTAGTTTGTCTTCACCCATTAAACTCCAGCCACCAAGATCCAAAAGACCAAGCAGTTCCCAAGTACATTCTGTTCCTTCTGCTGCCTTAACCTCAAATGCAAACTGAACAATAGCAAGGAAGTATGACTCCACCGATATTTATATCCGTCTATCTTTTTAGCACAGAGTAACCCTTTTTTTTTTCCCCTTTCAATTAAAAAACTTTCTGATTAGACTGATCACAGGAAGAACTTAAGGAGGACAGCCAAAGACAAGCTCAAAAGACTGCAAGGTTGTTTTGAACTTAAGAAATGATTAAGCAAATGAATGATGCATAGGCAGCTATGCACTTAACAAGATCTTCACATCAGTGACTTGAACCTGAACAGAACATTTCATTTCTGTGAAGACATTCTAAAAGTATTAAGATTGGGATGCTTGTTAACACAGCATGCCAGGACACAATTTAATCGACTGTTTTATAAAACCAGGTTCCCCTTGCTATATTTAACAGAGGCAACACAATTTTGGCACTTTATGGTTTTGTCTTAAGACAATGGGTAAGGGCTCTCGGTTCTCAAACTGACCCTTCCTTACTAACAAACATGCTGAAAATGACATTTCTGATCTGACTAAAATGCAAAAAGTTCCTAGCAAATGACTACTTTTAAAGAGTCCTGAAATGAAGATGCAGTTCTCCTGTAAGAGATGGTGGTGGCTTTCAGAGGGTACTTCCAGCAATGAAATTTAAGCTTTGTTTTCCAAAATTGCCTAGCACATCCTGACTTACCATTGGTACTGAAAGAACGATATAAAATACCTGCCACTCCAACTCCCTGTATTGGTATGAGACCATAGTAAATGTGGTGTCATCTTTCAGGGCACTAGAGTTTAGCCATCTTACAGAGGCATTTCAATCCTGGTAGAAAAAGATCTATGTAAAGAAGGATTATGTGTTGACTTTTTATATCAAAGCCTCACCAACACCACCTATAGCCATCTGGTGAATGTAAGAACACAGACGAGCAGGTAAGCCACATTCTGTTCCTCTTTGGGAACCTGCCTTTGTTTTCTTTCATGTGGGATGAATTAATCACACTATCAGACCATATACGCCCGATTGAACCGGGCCCAAATTGAAATTCAGGTTGTCAACAGCCAGGATCTGGGATGGGATTAGTGATGTGTGAGACAGAAAGAAGCACTGTACTTCCACAAGCACGTTGATGGAGCACCCTAAGTGGCAGCCTCAGCCTCTCTCCTGTCCAGCTGCTCACTCCCACTCTGGCACACCTACTCTCATGTGCTAGCACATATGTTCCCACTGATACTCACGTTAGGTGAACTGGTAACAATCACCCAGACTGAAATGAGCTTTAAAAGCCAACCTGATTTAATTTTAATACAAGTCAGCTCCCCAGCCCAGTTAACTGTGCTGCAGTACAGAAATTTGGATGGGGTGAGGCAGGGTCTGAAGGACCCATCTATTTCTTGGCACTCCTGACTTATGTCAGGATAAAGCAACTAACCACTGGCTGATACAACCATATAGCACCTTACTTGTTAAGGCACCATCAAACTAAATACCAAAATATGAGAATTCAAAAAAATCAATTTTCAGTCTCAGAAAACAGACATTAGGTGTCAAATATTTACACAGACCTTAAAGAGCCTCTAAAATACTTCAAAATGGTCTCCATACAGTATAATTAACAGCAAAAAATGCTGCTCATGAGAGATCTTGAAAACTTTTAGAATACTTCACTACCATAACTTCTTTGTCAGTCTACTACAATCACTGTGAAGTTACAACAATGCCAGAATTTTATGTATGGTCAGAAGACTTCGGGGTGGGGTGGTTTTCCCCTCTTCATCTTTCACATGTTTTATCAAAATCATTTCTCTCTAAGACATCTATTTTAAACTGACTAGCCAGAACATTACCACTGTAGTTTGACATTCATTCTGCCTTTATTAAATAGTGAATAAAGACAAGATAAATAATCTGTCAAACAGGGATTTGCTAAAAAGGAAATAAAGTACTGAAACCACAAAGCAAATGGAACCCTTTTTAATAAGAACAGCCATGCCATCTAGCTTATTTGATTCTGGAGTTACAAGTCAACTCTGGTTTTAATTCTGAACCACAGAGAACTATAAGAAGTTTATGCTCTCCAAGACTGTGGTAAAAAAAAAAAACCCAAAAAACACCATTCCCTTGATATGGCATGATTTTCAAAGGGAAACTCAATACAAACTGGTATTGTTATTTTCTTCTTTTTGCCTTTCAAGTATTTATTACTTCTTTTTTAAATACCCTTGTTGTTAGAACTGAAGTTGTCCTTCACTTTTCAGGTCACCTAAATCTTTCTTCAGAAGGCAGATATCTTGAGCAGAGTTTTGTTTGTTCTACTATCATAATTTAAGAAGAAATGTTACAGCTACTGCAATTCCCCAAGGGTCTAAAAAATTCAGGAGCAGCCATAGTTTCCCTGTGCTTATCGAACAATTAATCCTAAAAATTGATTTACCTTCTGGAATTCCAAGTGAATAGAAAAGTAAAACCAGAACAGTTACCACTTGCATAAAAGCCTTATCTGAGTAGAAAAAACAAGATTACTTGTGAAAAAAAGTCAGGAGGACTTTTGGATGGATAAGGACCATCTTTCTCTTTCATCCAGATGAGAAGGAACAGACACCTGCCTATTTTACCAGATCATACAAAAATGTGACAAGACAGGAAATTCATGTCAAAGAAACTTAAAGAGCTATTAAAAACTCCTCAGTGACAATCATACAATGCTGTTTATTCATGCACTGTATTTACCTTACTATGAAGCACTTCAGCATCTGATTAAAACTACTCAAAACATACTTGTAAAAAATTAACCCTCTTTCTCGTTCCATCTAGTAGTAAGTCATATCCATTGCTGCCAACAGCAAGAGAAGTCTGCACACTGAAAGAGTAGAAGCTCTCCCAGAGCAAGCTGAGGAGTTTAATTATATACTGATATGCCTCTGCACAATCTTAGTTACCCTTTTCCTGCCACGCACAAACACGTGTTCCCTCAGTGCTGCCATCACTTGCCTGTTGCAGTCCCACTGTCGCTCTGCAGCAGTGCTCCTGTCACTGGTTGTGCGTTGTTTGGGTTTGCTCCTGGTGCTGTTGGGGGGGGAGGCCCTGCCCCACCCCCAAGGAGCATACAGGATGGCGGAGGGGGCTGCCCACGTTTCAGTAACACTTTGTGGTCCTGCTGGCAACGGAATCGCGGCGGCACCTCCCGAGGCATGTAGCGGGCGGCGCTTGGCGGTTGTCCGTTCGGCACTGCCACCCTTTTGGCATTGTTGCCACCATTGACTGGTGGCGATGGAGAGTTGCCAATTGGGCTGGCAGCCACTGGTTGGCTTAAACTTGGTTTCGTCACTTCGGGCACTGCAAAACAGGAAGAATGAAAATCAGAAGTTTTTCCACTTAAACCTGTGTTAGCTACAAGAACTCATGACGACTCTTTGCTTTTATTATTGGAGTCTTCCCTGAGATACCGTGCAGCTTCAACCTTACCAAAGAACAATTTAATTTTAAAATGCACGAATAAGCAGTAGCGGCAGAGTTTTTCCTTCTAATGTGCAACTCTGTACTCCAGGATGAAACTGCGCTCAAACTTTTTGCTCTAAGCGAAAACAAACCAAGTTGGCAAAGAATATCACCCTGGACAATGAGTCATTTTAAAATATGAGCAGTCAAATATAACCTGCTCCACCTCCCTGCTCTGTTCTCTGATCTTCACCTGCTTTTTGGTTTGTTATGCATCACCTTTATGGGAGATCTGAAATCAGATCCCAAGTTTTTGCCTGTTTATTAGGCTACACAGCCACTGCCAAACAAACAAACAGAGGGGGGGGAAAAAGCCCACCTCCTCTTGGATTCAGAACTACATCTCACTTCTCTGTACAGCACTTAAATAAGGCAGTCAGAGCAGACTCTCACCCAAAAGGCAGTCCTACACACACCATCTCTACTGGGCTTGCCTAAAGTTTCCCAGCTGGTCACCAGGTGCCCCTACAAGCAAGGACAAGCTGCTTCTGAGGGTTATTAAGTACTGGAGAAGAAGAAAAATGCAAATAACCAACAATATTTGCATAAGAGACTCTAGACTCATGACCCCCTTACACTGTTCATGGGCTTTTTTAAGACACAGCAAAAGAAATTCTTAACCAGGCACCTAGTGAGTGTAATTGCTCAGGTATCAGACTACAAAAACAAGGCAAATTTAATACTCCTACTCTAGCCTTTATGGAAGATTAAGATACAAAAGGGTTGTCCTGAAACCCCTCCCCAGTAAAGTAAGCATAATCAGTGAAAGTTTTCCTGTTACAAACGTGAGACTGACACAAGTGAGTCGCTTCTTTAGCAACCTGAATGCATTCTTCTCCACATTTTATTTTGATAAGGGTTTTCTGATTTCTCTCTATCAGGCTTCATTGCCCAAAACTCAAAAAAGCAACTGTCAGCTGTAAAACCAAGTTGCTGTCTTAGTCCTTTTCTGTCAGCTATGGTAATTTCCACACACAGTTTTTAACAAACTGATAAACAAAATATGATTAAATATATTTTTAGACCAGCTAAATTGTTTAACTTAACTTTCAAGATTCCCACTCAGTCCTGCCTTATCTTGTTGGACTTTTATGTGCCTGAACTTAAGTTTTCAAAACCAAGTAATCTGCACTCATTTTGGCACCTCACCATAAGCAGTACTTTCCTTGTCTTTCATCCCATTTGTATAGGTGATTTCAGTTTTTGGTTACTTGCCCAAAACCTTTGCAGGACAGAAAACTAAATATTTCAGCTAACCTATCTTATTCACAATGCTCATTCCTTCTACAAGTATTTTGATGCTGACAACACAACAGCAAAATAGTGTTAAGTTCTCCTTTTTAGTCCCCTCAACTTTCATTTCTTCAGAATACTCATCTTCAGTATCTCATCTTGACTCATAATTCCCCTTTCTTTTCCAACAGTTTCGACCAAGATCTAAATCTTCGCTCAAGTCAATAAAAATACATCTTAGGGTCAAAGATTCTTACCTTTGGTTTTTTGATCTGTGACCTGCAAATGAAGAGCAAGAATGTAAATAGAGTTTTAAAAACCTCAAAACAAACATTGAACAGGTTGTGCTAAATCACAACCTTAATTTATTAGCACAAGAACAGTATTTGTTGTTGAATGAAAATAACCAGCTGGTGAACTACAAGTCTAAGCAGTATTCCTAGTCATATATGCATGTACATAAAAAGAAGTTTTCAAAAGTACTACAATTCCTGTAATACCTTTACCTGATCCAAAAATCCCTGGCAGAAACCGTAATTACTTCACTCATGATGCTTTTAAGTATTCACCCTCCTCCTCATCCCAAACATGAACTTCCAAGGCACAAACAAGTGCTACAGCACTGCAGTTCTTTCAGATTTTGCAGGTGAAGTGTTGCAGTTCAAGGGTAACAAAACCTTCCTTCCATGAGAGTATCCTTACAGTGGACTGTTGAGGCTAGCACGAGTAACCACAGCACTCTGCCTCTCTGCCATCTTCCCATTTCACCTTTCCCACAACATCTCTTCCAAGGAGAAGAAATCCTAAACCTTACTGGATGCATTGCCACAACTACAGAAAGTGCCAGCAATGCCTATAAAGCAAACCTGCTGAATGCCACAAGAAGTTAATCACTGAAATGAGCATTCACATTGGCCAACATACTCAGTATGGGTTTTGCTGCACTTCTACATTCTTTCAGCATAGCAGATTTCGAGCTGCAGTAGAGACAAACATATCACTGGGATGTTCTCTGGATTCGTGTGTATTGTGCATGCTTTGAACCTGTCTATCATGAGTTCCACTACACAATAATGAGAAAACCCTAAAGATCATCATGTGTCAGGTTCTATGACGCCTGTTCTTAAACGAAATTGCTGAACTGGTCCATAATTCTGGAAAGCACACAGGGCCAGTATAGAATAATGAAAGCACAAGTAAAAAGCAGTTTATTGTTGAAACCAACCAAGCCAGAACTCCTTTGTATGGTGAAGAATGAAAAGACAAACTGCACTGAATTGCTATGGCATCGTTCACTTTGCAAAGATGAAAACTGCAATATTACAACACTCACTGTAATACAAAATCTTAAGCATCCTAACTTCACTGAATTACATAAATCAAAAATCTGCAAGACAATAAAACTGCACCTGTACCAAACCAAGCCAGACAGCAGTTTTCAACTTCACTTATGAAAAATCCTGTCAAATTACATCTTCTGTAACACAGCTAAAAATTCTGTTAAGCACTTAATAGATCTTGATGCTCCACTAGTAAAAGAAAAAGGGGGGAAATTATTCATTAATACAATCTGGTAATGCTGATAGGTTTACTATAGTCAACAATATACATGATCAGCACATAAACCAGTAACATGGCTACTTGGAAAAACCTCTTTTTACCAAATCTTTGATGAATTCTACATGATAACTGCAATTTGCTTTAGGGACAAAAAATTACTTCTGCCTATACTGTATCTCTCTCTCCTAGTCAAAATGATCTGGTTTTGTGGTTGGTTTTTTTTTTTTGACTAGAACTCAAAAGCTGGAAAAAAAGTCACTGCCTCAGATTTACAGCTGTCATCTCTGTTGGCAACCTACAAGCACTGGCAGGACAGGAGCAGCTACAGTCAAGAGGAAGGTAGAAGCCAAGTTCAGCCTAGTGAGAAGCCCCTCAGACACCAACCACAGAAATTCAGTCTGTGAATCTGCCTGCATGACCCACCTTGAAGTGATTTTTTAAAAGTTTCAGATGATCCAGACAGAAACAACTGTTCCATATTACACAAACTGTGTTTGGAAAAGGAACCCTCAAATCATTACTGCGTATTTGGAGAACACCTCCACAGTCACTGGGGAGGAACACACACATTGATGTTCTGTCCATCACTTTCCTGTTTTGCTATTCTTAGGCTATCTCCAAGCATTATTGTTACGTTTGGTCTCCAGGAGATTAACTTATTTAGTTTTTACCCTTCCCAAGAGTTTGGCAGAGTGTCATAACATTCAATCCTACTGAGTAACTTGGTAGGTGAGAGACCACACAGAAAGCTGGCAAATCTCCTCTGTATTCCAATTCCTCAGTAAACACTCACAGCACTGTTATCAAGACGATCAGTACAACCTTTTCAAGTTTCCCTTTTATCATTGCCTATCAGCATATAATCCTCAAGTCCCTACTCTTTATTCATCAAGGTCTGCTCCTCCTGCTTCCTACATAGACTTTTTGTACTTGAACATTAAACAGCAGCAAGGCTGAGGCAAAAAGACACAGAAGAGACCTTATTCTGTAGCTACTGGTCTTTTGTACTATTATTGGGGATATATCAACACAATGACTGGATAAAGAAAACAGAAACACACCAGTTTATCTGCACCTAATTAAAACTGCTAGACTCAAACTGTTGAAAAAGGCAGATTTAAAAAATACCCTGGACAAGTCAAAATGTAACTGAAATTGGTGCTGTCTGTTCTCAGCAGAAACCTACAGAACCTAACAGAGAGTAAACACCTGATCTTTCATAGGATCCTTGTTACTGAAGCAACTGAGAAACAGACTACTAAAAGTAACACCTTCTGCTCTCAATTTCACATACTCACTGCAGTCCAAAGGCACAGCCTCTGGAAACATACAGTCTGCAGTTCCCACCCATGTTCTCCACCCACCCTCAGGAGTCTCCTCAGCTCAAAGCAGTTACCAAAACTAGATTGCACAAGGCCACATCCAACTCGTTTCTGAGCATCTCCAAAGACACAGGCACCACAATCTCCCTGGGAAACCCATTCCAGTGGTTGCCCACTCACATACATACACAGAAAAAATGTCTTTATATGATTAAGTAGACTTTCAATATGCACATAAGGCCCTGTGCTTTGTCACTGGGCACCATGGAGCAGTCTGCCTCCATCTTTTTACTGCCTTGCACAAAGTATTTATGTACATTGATAAGACACTCTAAGTCTCCTAGTATTCTCAGCCTCTCCTCCTTTGTCAGATACTCCACTCCCTTAACCATCCTAGGGGCCTTTTGCTGGACTCACTCCAGGGTGGTTCCATCTGTCTTGTACTGGGAAGCCCAGAACTAGACAGAAAGGATTTAACCAGTAAAACACATGGATAAAGCTGTAAGAGACTCAAGTTCATACATTAAGTTGGCTCCTAGAACAATGTACTAGATTTTTTGAAGAGCACAGACCATCTAATACATCAAGTTTCAAATCAATTTTCGGAGCAAAACCAAATTGCAGCAACTTATCAATTCTCCACAACTCGGACTTGAACGGATACATTTCAGCAAAGGTAGTATCAGTTACAGAAAATGTCGGATACAAGTGATCCTTAAAAATAAGTGGAAAAAAAAATAAGAACCTTCAGTAGTAAATATTTCATATAGACTTAAGGAATTAAGGAAACCCAAAAAGGATAATCTTGTTCTAGAAAATATTTCATCGATTTTACTGCAACAATTGCAAAAGCCCAGGAGCATTTCCATCCCCAAACACCTCAAACCAGCAGGAGTTGCATAGAGAGATCAAAAGAGCCCACATTAAGTAACTTACATACTTTATATCAAAAAACTCCTTTTACGTCATATAACACGCTGAGGAGAAGAAATGTCTATGTTAAACACTTTAGTTCCAGAAAAATAATGCCAAAAATAACCATTAAAGAAGCATCACTCTAAGCAATCAATTTTTAAAACTCAAATACAAACATCTTATCATCTCCAATACTATTCATGTTTCAGCTGGATAAAAATTCGAGTATCAAAACCAACCTTCTGAGCAGAGTCCTTCTTTTTCTTATCCTCTTTCTTCCTTTTCTTGTCTTCCATTAACTGTTCTTCCCTTTCTTGCTCCTTCTCTCTGCCAAAACACGAAAAACAACAGGATGAGCACAATCAAGCTGTTTTAGAGCCACACACACTGTGTGCCTCTTCCCCCCCAGAAAGGCAGTCAAGCTACTAGATTCCTCTTATCAAACTTCATTTCCATTTGAGGGTTTCAGTCTAACTGAGATAAGAAAAGCACCTTCTAGCTCAGCACGGCCAGAATCATGGCACATGCTGCACTGATTCAGATTAGGTCTCTTATGGCAGTTCCCTATATAAATTCACTCTATGTCTGATAGCAGAAAATAATCTTCAAGACATTTTGGCCAAAGTAGCCTTATAATTAGGCTGTGCTATTATTTAACCAAGAGCCTCATGAATCTTTTCAACTGGTAAAGAAAAAAAAAAAAAGGAAGTTGTAATTTAATATAAGATGGTTTGGTCTGATACATTTATCTTCACAAGGGGAAGAGATTATTCTATTGCCTGTAGCTATGTCACTTGTAAGAGACTAGAAGTGTCACATCAAATCAAAACCATCATTTATTACACAAATCTCTAATTTAATTTCTAGGCTATTGTACCCACCCACAGAAATTTTGTGATGAAACTTGTAATATAAATTACTTTCCAGGGAATCTATTTTTACCCCAAGAACATTCTTTCAAAAAAAGGGGAAAATATATGCAGCTGCTATTGTTGTCAAGCTCTCATCTTGTTGCTATGTTCTGTATCAAATATGAAAGTACCACAAAATAGTTAATTTACTGCACATACACCATTGGCTGAGCTGTTTCTATGGTGAATCATATTTTTGTTAACCAATTCTCTTCACCTCAAAAATAAATGTAAGGCCAAGTTTCCAGCTCACTTGGAGAAATTTCATTTTATAGGGAA
>NW_008682843.1:45709-49528 GCF_000695815.1 Acanthisitta chloris
AGACCATCTGACAGATGCAGGTTAGGATCAGACTGCACAAATGGTGAACAACTCACAAATATAACTCACAATCTTATAAAAAGCAGAACAGTGTTATAAACAAAACTAGAGTTTGCAATAGCACTGAACTATTTCTTGCATTTATGCATAAATCAAAGCTCTTGTTGACCACAGTTTAAAAGACTTGAGTTGAGCTGGCTTTACCATCACATCACTCAGACTTCTCCTTCCACTGCACAGGTAATATTTTTCCTTTCATTTTCACTGGATACTGCCAAGTCAGTGTACCAAGACACATTTGCACAAGTAATCAATTCCTACACAAAAGAATTTTGCTATGTATTAATAGCTTCCTGATTGAGGATTTCAAAGAACTCTCTTAATGACAAAGGTTCTATGGAGAGCAATAAAACATCTTCCTGATTTCCTAAAGTTAGGCTCTCCTTCTTCATGGATGAATAAAATTGGTAAGAGTTAAGATGAGGCTTAGTAACAACATCATGAGGTTATATCAAGTCCTCTCTACAAACACCTGCTGGGGTTGGAGAGTGGGGAGGGACCATCCCTCTCTCCTGCCATGCCTGCAGTGAGAGGACTAGAGGGAATGGCCATGAGCTGGCACGGGGGAGAGTCAGATTGGATGTTAGGACAAATGTTTTCCCTGTGAGGGTGTTCAGGCACAGGAATAGGTTGCCCAGGGAGGTGGTGGAGTCACCATCCCTGGGAGTGTTTAAGAGGTGTCTGGATCTGGCACTGGAGGATATGGTTTGGGGGTTACAGGACGGTGGGCAGGTTCATGGTTGGAACTGATGATCTTGGAGGTCTCCTCCTACCTTGATTACTCTATGATTCTAAGTGTGATTACCACACAACAGCAAGGTCACTCTGCATTTAGCAAAGTTTGAGACAAGTGTTCCACATCATATGGAAGAGTGTTTTACGCACTCTGGCATTGCTCAAGCCAGGTTGTTTCTTGCTTTTTTTTGTTCCCTATAAAATGTCCAAGCACCCTTTGAAGCTCTGAACTATGGCAGGGAAAAGACCTGCAGGTTTTTCAGTGAAGCACCACGGAGGTTAGTGTACTTTGCATTGTCTGTCATAGCACTGAGACAAAAAAATTTCATTTTTTTTGAACAATAGATTGTAAGCAACATGAACAAGCTCTCCCGTGACACTGTCGTGTTCCAAAGTTACTATAACTCCAAATTTTGTTTACTACTTTTGTACTGTCAAGCCCTGCACACCTTTCGAGCTGCAGTGCCAGTTAAAAGGTACACTATTTCCAAAAAAACTTTCTTGCAGCAGGCAAAGTATAAGAGCTACCTTAAAAGAGCTGCTGAAAAATGGTAGGACCAAAATACAAAATGACTTCCAGTAACTGCCTGGCACACAGGCAGCCTCTACCTGAAAGCACTTTCCTTAGTTTTGTGAGCAGAAGAGCAGGGAATGGAAAAGGATGAGAAAAAAGTCACACTGACAATCAAAGTGAAGCTACAGCTTACAGTGACAGGTAGCATCAAAAGGAGCTGAGGACAAAAGATCCACAGTCTGAAAGTAAACACCTAGTTATGGTCTGCCATTGTGGTAAATTTAGGACATGGAGATTGCTACTGCTGCTGCCTTGTTTTCAGACATACATGGACAAAATATCTGTGGTGCTAAGCTGCAAAGAAGCCCTTTGTTTTGCATGACAACCTCCTCTTCTGCCCTTCCAACCCAGCTGATTCTACGATTCTATGATTCTTTTAGTAGAAATGAACATTTAATATCCCATTGGGCACATCACCAACAATCCCAATACACAATTTTATTTACCAAATCTTTATTTAGGCTTGAATTCAAATAAGTTCTACTGAGGTGTAAGGAATATATCTGAACACTTGGTCTACATCACATCTGCAAGACCATAAAGTTCCTGGCAAAGTGGTAAGTGAAACCTCATGAACATACAGAAAGCAGGAAAGTCATACTCTTCAAATGACAGAGCAAGAATTGATGCTACAGACTCGCTAACTATGTACCACCATGTCAAAAGTTCACTGAATTCAAGGGGGAAACAGCTTATTGACATTATGGGTATCAAATTTGCCATTTCCCAGCTTCACTCTTGGGTGCATTTTACTAGGATTTGTTTTATGATCAATGATTTCCCTTTCCAGCTGTACTTGCAGTGTTAAGAGTTCCAATAAATTTACCCTAAACAAAGTTTTCAGCTGCCTCCTCAATTCATTGCAGAGACAATGCTGCTTATTAGCCTTCTCTCATTAGCCAAGAGAGAATTCTTCCTGGCCTGGTCAAGCAAACTAGCGGGTCCATCCTGTCCTTCCCACCAACCAACTGCTTAGACTGACAAAGATCAATAAGGAGAGGAAACCCAGCAGCACCAAACAGAGTGAATTCAGAGCAATACAATGGGGCGTGGTTCCGGGTTTTGTTACCAGCACACAGTAATGGGAACACGGACACACCACAACCCTGAAGAGGAAGTGTGCTGAACAGCCAGCAGCTGCCAGCTTTTGACTCCAGCTTTCTTCAAGGAAGCATGTGTCAAATGTAAAAATATGACCTAAATGCACTTTAATATGTCCCACAAAACGTTAGAATCAACATGATCAAAAAGTATTTGAAAAGCATACTACAGAATTTCATTCCAAGTATTCAAAGTAAGGCATATTAACAGCTTACAAACTATGAGAAATTAAACTGCAATCCGAAATGTTATTTTACTCACAAAAAACCCAAACAAACCCAGTAGCTATGGTGCAGTATACTCAGTACCTCATCTAAGTTCTCCTAACAATCCCTTCTGGGTAAGACAAAAGCAATCAGTTCAGAGAAAGTAAGTTTTTTCAGCTAGTTCACTAGAGGCGTAACAGAAAACACAGGTCAAGTCCAAGTTACTAAAACATCCATTTCAGGACAACAAAAGCAAAACCAGACCTGAAGAAGCGTGACCTCCCCAAAACAATCTACCCATTTTGGAAACTGTTTATTTCCTGCCAAATTCTAGTACCCATTTTCCCAGGAAATTCTCTTTTGAGAAGAGCTGTTCTCACAACACTGTGGGCTTGAGGCACGGGTAGAGGACAGAAGTTGTCTTCAGAGCCCCTGCTATCACAAACTGAGCAGGGAGTGCGATGACGTACTGTGTGTCACACACTATCTGCCGACAGCACGCTGTGATCGGCACAGATAAAGTGTCACACAGAGTATTAGTCCACTCAAACCTCACCATCCTCTGAAGTCACCCTCAAACAAAAATTTCACACACACACAAAAGTTAAAATATAAGAAATGAGAATCCCTAGCAACTCAGGAGGGGCACTTCAGTGCATGCAACTCCCAGCTCCTTCCGCAGGGCTGTAGGACAAGAGTGTGAGAGACTGGAAGTTCCTCCTAGGTAAAGATGCGGACTAGATACCAGCACTGTGATTCATCTTGCCTCCTCTTGACCTCACACTTTCTTCCTCTCAGGACAGTAAACTTGGTTTAGCTATGCTGTAACACAACACAGGAGTGACAGTAAGAATTTCTGTAGGTGCACCCTGTTCTCTGCATTGTAACAAGCACAGGGCGATTTACAAATCTGCTTCCAAATTGTGAGTCAACTTGTGTATCTTCTTTCAGAACACACAGGATTCTCACACAGCTACAAGGTCACATTAACAACTGTTTTATCTTCCCTAAAGGCTTTAGCCATAACCAGCCAGAGCTAAAGGCCATCACTGTATGCAAAAGAATGATTTGCATGCATAGACCAGGCTCACTTAGAGCTGACACTTGAGCTATTAACTAATCATAGAATCAACCAGGTTGGAA
>NW_008682844.1:0-1948 GCF_000695815.1 Acanthisitta chloris
CAAACCAGATTGGCAAGTACCAAACCCACGGCACGGCTGGCACCAAACCAGATTGGCAAGTACCAAACCCCTGGCGCAGCTGGCACCAAACCCACAGCACAGCCAGCACCAAAACGATGGGACAGCCAGTGCAAACCCATGGCATGAGTAGCACCAAACCCAGCACAGCTGGCACCAGACCAGCTTGGCAAGTACCAAACTCCTGCCACAACCAGCACCAAACCTAAGGCATGGCCAGTGCAAACCCACAGCATGGCCGGCACTAAACCAGCTTGGCACATACCAAATCCATGGCAGAGCTGGCACCAAACCAGCTTGGCAAGTACCAAACCCATGGCACAGCCAGTGCAAACCCATGGCACAAGTGGCACCAAACCCACGGCACAGCTGGCATCAAAACAGCCTGGCAAGTACCAAACCCATGGCATGGCTGACACTGAACCCACAGCATAGCCATCACCAAAACCATGGCAAGTCCATCATCAAACTGGCATGGCTAGTACCAAGCTGATGTGACTGGCACCAAACTGGCAACCACTGGCTTTGCCATGCCTTGGCAGCCTCCTGGCCAAGGCAGGATGAAGGGTAGCTCCATGGAGGAATTTTGGGATCACCTCAGTGCAGAAGTGCAGTGGTGGGGACAGTTCCTGGTGTGTCAGGATGGGCACCATTGATCTGTAGCCCAAGAAGTCCCAGGAACAGGTGCTGCCCACCCCATGGGATGCCAGGCCCCCCACATCAGCTGCCCAAGCCCCCTCCCCAGCTCAGCATCCCAGCCTGCTCCCTGCTGCATTGGCACCAGGTAGGGAGCAAAGCACAGGCAGGGGGGTCACCTCCACCCGCCTCACCCCAAAAAGCCCACTGGGGCACAAGGACAGGCAGTTGGGAGGGGGAGTCCAGCCACCAACCCCCGATTCCCATCCTGACTGCACAAGGGATCCCATCCAGCACCATCACTCAGGACAAACCCCACCCCACCCCTGGGAGCAGGTCTCTGCTCCCCTCTGGGACCAGCTGGACACCCCTGCTCCAGCAACATGTCCTTTGAAGTGCTGGGAATCTGGGGGACCTGAAGAGGTTGGGGGGAGGTGCTCTCCAGGGGGAGCACACAGCCTTACTTAGGATTTCTCCACCTCCCCCCAGGACGGAGGTGCCTCTGCCCCCCATAACTCCTCTCCCACCCTCCCCCATACCTGCCTGGAGCCCCGCAGGATTTGGGGGTGCTTTGGGGTAGCAGGTGGGACATTAAGGTGGGGCTGTGAGCACTGCTGTCCTCAAATTCCAGTCTGCTCTCATTTCATCCAGCAGCTCCGGGGGAAGGAGCTTGTCCCCACTTCCCTCCACCTCTCCCACACTGTGAATTCACTGCCTGCACCCACCGGTGTGAGAAGTTCCTCAGGCCTCAGCACTGCCTACACTGCAGGCAGAGACAGGACAGGGATCTGCATTGTTGGGGGGGCCGAACCCCAGCCTGAGCCAGGCTGGGGTGATCAGGATGGCCACATCCAGCCCCAGCCAAAATAAATGTCTCAGTTCCCTGTGCTGTGGCTGGAGGTGTGGGTACCCCTGGGAGATATGCTGACGCTGGAAGGTTTGGGAGTATCCCCAGGGGTGTGTGCTGGGGTTGGGGGTGTGAGTACCCCCATGAAATGTACTGTGGCTAGGGGGAGGGGCTGGCAATCTCATGGGATGTGCTGGGATCTGGGGAGGTAATCCTTGGGGATGTGCTGGGACTGGGGGCCTGTGGGTAAGCCCTGGAGATATGCTGGCATCTGAGGTAGGGGTACCCCTGGGTGATGTGCTGGGATCTGGGGCAGGAGTAACCCCAGGGGATGTGCTGTGGCTGGGGTGCTGGGGGTACTCCCAGGAGTAGTGCTGGTGCCTGGGGAGGGTGTGAATACCCCTGTACAACCCATGTCATGACCACGTGCACCCACCCAAGGGTCCC
>NW_008682845.1:0-7675 GCF_000695815.1 Acanthisitta chloris
GCAGGAGTGGGGTTGGGATGGGGATAGGTAGGATGGAGACAGGACAGGATGGGAATGGAGATGGGATGGGGACGGGATGGCATGGGACGGGCCGGGGCCAGACCTGGGTGAGAGAGCGGCGCCAGGTGTCCGGGGGGAGTCCCCTCGCAGGCCTGAGTACAGAGCCAGGGCCTCCCCAGGGAGCCCTCCCAGGGTTCTCCCCTGGAGTGCCAAGTGCCCATGGACATCGATTCCCAACATCTGAGAAACGCCAGGACGTCTGAAAGTGTTGGAGGGAGCCACAGGGGGTTGGAAATGCCCCCGAACACTGCCTGTCACAGCCCCAGACTGTCCCGAGCACAGGCAGAGCATCCTTGCTTGCCTGAGCTGCTGATGTGTAGGAAATAACGTTCGTTGTGCTGAACAGTGGCTTTTGGTTTTTTTTTCACAGAGTAAAATTGGAAGAGGTAGTTGCAGATGATTATGAAGAGATAGATGATTTTACCAGTGCAACAAAAGAAGACAAAAAAAGGCACAGACGAAAGCAGGATGAGGAAGAGTTGTCTAGAAATGAAGACAGGCATAAAAGGGAAAAGAAAAAAAAAAAGCATAATGCTGAGTATTCCTCTTGTAGGGAAGAGGCCTCTGTAGATACTTGGGGCTCTCAAAAAAGGTACACGAAAAGGAAAAGAAAGGAAGAAGTTAGTGGAAGAAATAAACACACAGAAGGTAAGGAAGAGAGCTCTCCTGCCCATTCTAAAAAGCTTAAAAAAACAGAGAGGGAGAAACAGCTGGCAACAAAACAGAAGGATAAACAGCAGACAAAGGCTGCTGCAGCAAGGATGGCGTTAGAACAGGCAAATGAGAGCATTTCTCTAAACTCTGGTACAAATAGCACCAAAAAGATCACAGCACAGTCCAGAAAAACAGACGTAGGAACTTCAGATTCCTCCAGCACATCATCTGACAGTGACAGCAGTGACATAGGCATAAAGCAAAATAAATCTTCCCATAAACCTGTAGTGGCAATGCTTCCCAAAGACAAATCCCAAGCTGCTGCAAATTCTCACGTGAAAACTGTTGCTTCTAGTAAAGTGACTGTGAAGTCTAACACTGAAAAGACTAAAACTGCAGTTAGTAAAAATGTTAAAAAATCCGAGTCCTCTAGTTCAGATTCTGACTCGAGCACAGAGGATGAGAAGGTGACACCAGCACAAGACAGCACTACAAAGGAAAAGTCACTGCCTAACAACGTGGCAGCAGTAAAAGCCAGTACCAAGGCTCTCAAAGCAAAGAGCTCCTCTTCAGAGTCTGACAGTTCAGATTCAGACACACCTCTTGTTAAAAGATCTGCAGCAGATGCTGGAGTGAGTAATTCTATAATCATAAACAATGTTAAACAGTTGCCAAGCAGTGTCCAAGGACCACTTGCCAGCCCAGGTCGTGGAAGGGGGCATGGAGCAGGAGAGAACTTCTGGAGAGGACCTAGGGGCCGTGGGTGTCGTGGGATGATTAGGGGCCAAGGCCGTGGGAGAGGAGCAAACCTTGGCTTCTTCTATAACTACAGCTGTGAAGGCCAGAAACAGAGGCAGATAAATGAAGCTGTGACAGACACTTCTGTTCTTGTCCAGGTGAGTGACTTGTGCAGTCAGAGGTCACCTTTCTCTTGCAGCTTTAGCTGCACAAGATGCCTGCAGGATGAGAGTAGTTTGTGAAAGCAGAAAGAGGTCAGTAACATAAGGGTTGATCTTAGTAAATTTGTTATTTACTGTATCTCCATTTGTCAGCCTGAGGAAGTGTTCGTGAAACAGTGTTTCAGTGATTGTAGTGTATATCTCAAAGCATTTGGATATGTACCTTACCCTGCTCAGAACTTCTTACAATCTGTACAACATGAACATTGCTTCTGGTTTTATCAATGCAGTAATGAAATCAGTGAGTTACTTTTTGCTTCACAGAATGCTGTGGAGACTCCCAAGAGAGACTATAGTGTGTTACCTCTTCTAGCTGCTCCACCCCAAGTGGGAGAAAGGATTGCCTTTAAGGTAAAGAACTCTGGAAATACTGACTGTTACTGTGAATGAAAATACTGAATTGCTTCATTTGGGCCACTAAGTTTCTGACCTAATAGTTTCCCATGCAACAGAAGCTCTTAAGGTTTCTGTTGTTGGCTCTAAAAAATCTCTTGCTGTAAAGCTTGACTTTGATTTTGACAAAGGTTTGGGGCATGTGTGTAAGTTAAATGCATTTCTTCAGACTTTCTGCATTTGTGTGATACAAAGAAATATTTCCACTGTCATTTTGGTGGAGAGTACAAATAATTACACTTCAGTGCATAATAAAAAAGTGAATGAAAACAAAATCACTGCAGTTGAGGAGACTGGGATCCATCTCCCTGATCTCCTCACATGGCCTGATCTGAACGAAAAGCCTTCAGAGCACTGAGTCCTGAAAGTCTGCCTGGAACTGTGATTGGCATCAGGATCCAAGAGTGGGAGACTCAGCTCTTGCACTCTCTTGCTGAAGAAACTCTGTGTGGGTATAGGTGGAATCATCAAAGATTGGGACAAGTTCTAATTTGTTACTTGTATTTGTTTCAACAGCGCTTGGAACTAACTGAAAATTACAGTCCTGAAGTTTCAGACTATAAGGTACTGGTTTTCTCTCCTCCCTTAGTTCACTCACAGGACTACTATAGGTCAGGGGTGGTTGTGTAGTGTCTTTCTTTGCATCCAGGTGGCTGTTCCTGGTGCAGCAGTAAAAATGAAAACTCTAAAAGCCAAAACCAATTGAAAATTCGAAAGATGTAGCAGTTATTGAACAAACTCCTCAAACTGCAAACATTATTAATGATCATTAATATTTTAGCGATGACAATAAGTGCAGATCTTCAGGTAGTCCAGTGTAGTTGGATTTGAGTCTGCTGTGAGTTGAAATCAAGCCAAGTTCTTGAAACTGGTACAAGTAAAATTTTGGAGCTACTTCAAATAACTTGGTGATTGGGTAAGTACTGATTTAAACCATAAAGTCTGTGACAATAAGTAGCTTTGGTTTATTGATGCCAGTAGCTACAGATTGCTGATCTTTAATTCTCTGCAGACTTTATACATAGAGACAGGAACACCTGCTAGCCAAACACACTTCCTCTAACAGTAATCAAAGTGGTTGTAAATATGGAATAGTTATCCCGTACTGAAGTGTGTCTTACCTGATTCCTGTTGCTTTATGCAGGAGGCAAAAATCCTCAGTTGGAATGCTGATCAAAACCAGGTTGAGCTGGAGATCCTTTCGGCGCCAGCAGGACCGTGTAGGTACCCGGGACACCAGGGGCTCGTGGTCGTGTGCATCAGGTGCAAAACAGCTAGTCCAAGCACCTTTCACCTTGCAGGAGTATTCCCAGTTTCCTTGGATCCTTGCAGCACACCCCTCCTCTCCCCTGTTCACTCCCTCCCCAAGAGCTCTGTGTCCCTGCAGGACTTCTGACCCTAGCTAGTGGTACTGAAGGTGCTCATGGCTGTTTACGGAAGTGTGAGTGGTCAGTAACTCACCTCTACCATGATTTCATTTCCTGAAAAAAAATTAAATCATTACGTGGAATACAGAGAAAATGGGAGATCATAATACCAGTTCTTTGCAGGTCAGTGCAGCCACTGTCTGCAGTGGCTGTGGAATGAGTCCCTGCAGTGACCAGGTACAACTCCCGAGACATGAAGTGATGGAGCTCTCTGAGGCTGAATGTTCCCATTTAATCCAGAATTAATGAATTGTCATATGAGCTTGTTCTCTCAAATTTTGTCAATGTATTGGTGACTTTTTCATGTGTGTAGTCATAGTGGATAATTGCCTTAATTGTGGTGTGTACTATTCAGTTCTACCTCAGATTTTTCGTTAGTTACAAACCAGACAGCTGAAAAAACCCACCACAAAGCCAAACCCAGACTGGCTTTGATTGGCTTTCATGGTAAAGATTTCAAGTTCTTTTGGTTTACAGTTAATTGAGTTGTTTGGTTGGTTTTTAAGGTGCTAAGGAGCCAGGGAAGTTTGATCTGGTGTACCAGTCTGCAGATGGAGTGGAGCTGATCGAGTATGCAGTGCCTCAGGATACCAAGGTATGTGGGTCCTGTTCTGAACCTGTTACAAGTGCCACATAGCTGATACCTGCCCTGCTTTATGGCTCTGTTCATCTCTGTGAGATTCCCTTTTTAGTAATGCATCTCATTAAAATACATGGGAGCAAAAGTAATTGTTCCTTTCTAGCAAGAATGTGCATGAATACAAGATAAGCATCACTTTCACATTACTCAGTTAACTGGGGTCAAAAACAGTCATCAAACTGTGCAACACTTGTTTTGGCTAATAAAATAAACAACATGTCTCATAGAGTATCTCTTCTTACAAGGTTATTCATTTCATGTACTGTTGTTCCTACCTGCATCTGTCCTTACCCAGGATGTCAGGCACGTTGAGATTCATCAAGCAGATCAGTGAAGCACAGGAGGGAGCTGTGAGCTTTGTTCAGTTGTGCTGTTGTTTAGGCATAGACAAAGCCCAGTAGAAGGGAAATTGCATGTGCTGGAGTAGCTGGTGCCTGCTAAGTGTGTCTGGTTTGTTTTCAGATAACTGAAAGTTGGGATGCGCTGATAGAGCCAAGACTGATTGTTGAGCCTCCAGTTAACAGATCCAGCATTGAAAATGGAACTGTCTAAGATGTGAAAAGATGTAAATAATTGTACGGACTTGTTTGGTGACATGCTGCCTTCTGGTTCTGAGGGTGGCAGGTGTACTGGTGGATATTATTAATAATTTTTTAAAAATGAAACTGTGCCAGAAGAAAACCACTTTTTTCCTTAAGATATGTTTTGATGTCATTCAGGAAGACTTTGTTTATTATAGGAAGTCTAATAAAGATCTGTTGGGTTTTTTTCCTAATATTTTTATCCTACTGCTGCAAGCTGCAGAGCTGGAATGGTTTGACGAAAAGCTAAAACACAGCCTTGTACTGTGAGTAACTTTAAATGTCTGGGTCTGGCTAGAGCTGTATAACTGCCACACAGAGGTCACTTTAAATGAAAAATAAAATACAAATATTGTTGATGTGCACATCTCTTCCTCTGTGTCTGCTGAGCATCATACAAATGCCATGACTTTACAGTTACTTACAGAGTTCACCTGAACATGTCCAGAAAAGCCTGTGGATTTCAAGCTTCTGTAGTTTGGAGGCAAATAAATAGTACTGGTAACTGCTAACTTTGCTTAGAACCAGTGAAATTGTGTCCCACTGTGTTAATCTGTGTAGGCTCTGAAAACCTTTTTGTTTGTTTGTTTTAGAGCAAACACTTTTGCCCTGTAAGTGCTGAAGTTTCTGTGCTGCCTTTCTTCTTTCCTTCCCAGCAGCAGAACAGGTCACCAGGTGCTGGCAATGCACTGCACTGACAGCTCTGCTGATTATTGGCATTGAAGGAGCACCTTGTACCTGAGTAGGCTTGGCAAGTCTTAGTCTTTGAGAATCACTGTTCTGTGTAGTTGGATTCTTACACAGAAGACATGGGAAAAAACAAACCCTAGAGACAAACAGCCACCTGCAAAGTAGTACGTTATGGTTTAGCTAACGTGTGCTCTGACTAGTGCCAGATTACATCAAAATACTGCACACCTTTGCATTAGCCCTATTGAAATGTCTGTTTGTGAAGGAATCCTTTCTATATGAGTAAAACTAATTTGTATATTGTGGCTCTCTTTAGTTGCCATTATTTCATGCTAGAATTTGGGTTGTTAGAGGCAGTCAGATTCATGTGTGGCTGTTCTTGCAAACTGGATGGAAAAAAATGCCAGACACTAGCATGGTCCTGCTGAGGTAGTGGGGATTAATGGGAAGATCATTTTTCTAAGGGAAATCATTCATTTTTTATTCTTACAAAATTACAAAAATCTAAATGCAAGTATTTCTCAGCACTGTTAGGCCACAGGAGAAGGGCTCAAAATGACCAACCAAATGTGGCAGGGCAACAAATCATAGAATCATAGAATTTAGGGGTTGGAATGGACCTTACAGATCATCCAACCCCAACCCCTGCCCTGGGCAGGGACACCTCCCAGCAGAGCAGGTTGCTCAAGGCTCATCCAACCTGGCTGTGAACACTGCCAGGGCTGGGGCAGCCACAGCCTCCCTGGGCAACCTGTGCCAGTGTCTCACCACCCTCACAGGGAAAAATTCTTCCTAATCCCTAACCTAAACTTCCCCTCCTTCACTTTGAAGCCATTACAAATGGTTGGAGCAGTGGTGCCACAGCTGGGGGTTTGGTTCCTCAGACCCCAGGGTTCACCCTGGCAAGCCTGGGCTAGTGGGGGCTCATGGGGTACATCTCACAAAGAGGGGAGAACGTATCCTCACTCGGTGCCTTGCCAGAGTAGTTAAGAGAGCTTTAAACTAGGCACCTATCCATCCTGCCAGCTGGATGCCAACACCTATAATGGATGCCTGGAGCAAGGCAAAGGCATTCTAGATGCTCCATCTAGAGTCAGCTGTACCCAGGGCCCAGCTCAAGTGCCTGTACACCAACACACGTAGTATGGGGAACAAGCAAGAAGAACTAGAGACATGTACATGCCTTTGTGGCTGTGACATCATTGGTCACAGAGATGTGGTGGGATGGCTCCTACAATTGGAGCATTGGAGTAGAAGGTTGGGCTTCCTCCATGCTACAATTTCCAGCCCTCTTTGACAATGGGGAACTTAAATTGCTCGTCTGATCTCTAAACATCCTGTGTTCTCCAGAAGCAAAAGCTACAGCTGTGAGGGTTTGTATTTACCCTTTCTGTTTGCATACCTTTGTCTATACCAGTAGATAGCAGATGAATGCTGCAGACAATCCAGTGAAGGGGCTGAGTCTTTGAAAGATGAGGCTTAGTATGGCTTAGTGCAGATAAGCCCAAGGAGTTCGGTCACTTGTAGGAAAATAAAAAGTGTAAACATTAACACAACACAGCTTTCTTAAGAACATTCCTTCGCAGTCAGTATCAGCCATCACCTCTCAGGTATCCTCAGGTGTTTACATTTCCTCTGGCAGCAGTTACAGAGTCCTGACCAGCACATCCCAACTGCTGTAAATGCATGGCACCTCCTAGAAACTGCTCCACCCTCCAGCAGGTGACAGATTCGATCCCTGAACTTTTGCTCCCGCACAGCCTTGCAGCTCTAAATGCCTCCTGTTGTCCTTTCTGTGCCTGTATCTGTCAGTAAGCAGTGACTCAGAGCCCTGTGACACACAGCCCATCCACAGCTTATCCTGAAGGAGCATTCCAAGGCTGGGGCAAATAACCGATGTAGGTAGGAGTCCATGTTATCTGTATAACGTAGATTTACAAAGACCATTTGGTCTTCCGAAAGAATTGGCTAGGAATTTATTTCAGTTGTAACAGACACCTCCCCATTGCCTCTTTGGAGTGCTTTATACGATTCCTGAACATTTTTGGAAGTGCGTAAGGACTGATGCCAACACAATTGCCTGCTAATACGTAGGAACGACATTAAAAAGGAACCTCAGCGGTTTTCCACACAAGGTGTCCTTTGCCCACTGGATATGCAGTGGACAGCAGATGGTTCTTGCTGCTGCAGACCACCAGGTTCTGTTTGAATTCGCGGGGGCTCACAGGCTTTGTGCCAGGCTGGGCATTTCAGCCCAGGTGCGGGGGGGCG
>NW_008682846.1:0-343 GCF_000695815.1 Acanthisitta chloris
CTGCGGGTGGTGACCGGGGCCGGTCCCCCCGGCCACGAGAGGTGCCGGGCTCCCGGCGCTCTGTGTGCTGTGCGAGCCGGGACAGCTTCCCGGGGTCGGTGCCCCGCGGGAGCACGGGGAGCTGCACGCGGGATAACTCGGGAGCAGAGTGGAGAGAGAAGCAGAGGTGTCCCTGCTCCCGGCAGGGTGCGGTGCTGGTGACCGCGCGGCACAGGTGTCCCTGTCTCATTGCCCCTCTCGCCCAGGTGCTGCTGGCAGCAGCCGTGTGCACCAAGGCAGGGAAAGCCATCGTGTCGCGGCAGTTCGTGGAGATGACCCGCACGCGCATCGAGGGGCTGCTGGC
>NW_008682846.1:369-7330 GCF_000695815.1 Acanthisitta chloris
AGCAGCACACGTTCGTGGAGACTGAGAGCGTGCGCTACGTCTACCAGCCCATGGAGAAGCTCTACATGGTGCTGATCACCACTAAGAACAGCAACATACTGGAAGACCTGGAAACACTCCGACTCTTCTCTAGAGTAGTAAGGATCCCTCACTGCTTGATGGGCTCGTGGCGCTGTCGGGGGGGACCTGCTGGTGCTGAGCACTGCTGGCTGCCACCTGCCAGCCTGGTGTCCCAGGGCTTCCCTCCCCATCCTGGAGGAGAGCTTGGAGTAATGGTGGTTTTGCATGGCACAAAAAATCCTCGGTCGTGGTTCGGCTGGTGAGCCCCGAGGGCTGGTTCGGCTGGTGAGCCCGGAGGGCTGACTGTAATTTGGCATTAAGTATTATCTGTATTCTAAACACCCACATTCCTTTCAAAACCAATGTGACATGCAGTGTGTGGCTGTCACAAGGACAGTGCTGCTTTCAGGGGTCCCAAATCAGTGACTCGGTGGATCTTCAGGAAACCCACTGCTCCCAGCATGTGATTGGCTCCTCTGGGTTAGTGTTATGAGGAAGCTGAGAGGTTGTATAAGGATTTTAATATAGAAAACCTAATAATGGCAAAAGTTGAAGGTGTGTGTCAGCAGCCTGACGGTGCTGTGGGGTGGGTCTGGCCCGGCTGTGATCTCCGGGATGGCAGTGTTTGCACAGGGCTGTCTGCAGACACTCCCTTAAGGTGTTCTCCATGCCAGATCCCAGAATACTGCCGAGCTCTGGAGGAGAACGAGATCTCTGAACACTGCTTCGACCTGATTTTTGCCTTTGACGAAATTGTCGCCCTGGGCTACCGCGAGAACGTGAACCTGGCGCAGATTCGCACCTTCACCGAGATGGACTCGCACGAGGAGAAGGTGTTCCGAGCGGTGCGAGAGGTGAGCGGGGCATGGGCTGTCCTGCCTGGGACGTGCTGCTGCCAGAGCTCTGCCTCCACTTTGCTGGGGCCACGCGGTTACTTAGAGTCTCTGGGCACGAAACACCTGTATTTGTTTCCTTTTCCTGGGCAAGGGGTTTGTGGGTGACTGCGCATAGCTCCTGCGCAGAGCGGGGCTGAGGTTGCAAAGCTCCACGGGCCTCCTGTCTGTTCCTGCAGACGCAGGAGCGCGAAGCCAAGGCCGAGATGCGCCGCAAGGCGAAGGAGCTGCAGCAGGCCAGGAGGGACGCGGAGAGGCACGGCAAAAAGGCACCTGGGTTTGGTGGCTTCGGCAGCTCAGCTGTGTCTGGGGGTACAACGGCAGCCATGATCACAGAGACCATCATCGAGACTGAGAAGCCCAAAGTGGCGCCAGCGCCAGCCAGGTAGGGGACGGGAGGTGGCTCAAACCGTGCGCGCAGACAGAGGCTCTTAACACAGGTTCATCCGTGTAGCTATCAAGGAGCCTTTGGGCCATGTACCACAGTGATGCTCCGTAGTCTCTCTGGAGACTTGGATGAGCAACGGGCTTCCAGTTTTGTGTGACAAAAAGAGGTCTCAGCTCCTGGTAATACATGAAACAGAATTCAGATCTAACCTACAACTTGGTGCCCTACACATGAAGTGATCAGTTCTGTGCGTGTTCTCCCTGTAAAGGCTGCTGAGGCAAACACCCTGAGGTGGGGATGGTCAGGTTACAGCACTTGGAAGACAACCAGGAAGGAGGAACCTGTTTCTGTGAGCTGACTTGGAGACTCTTTCACGTTTTTGTTCAGGCCTTCAGGCCCCAGTAAAGCCTTGAAACTCGGCGCTAAGGGGAAGGAGGTGGACAATTTCGTGGACAAGCTGAAGTCGGAAGGAGAAAATATCATGACTTCCGTAGGCAAGCGCTCCACCGAAGCAGCCAAAGTCCTTGCTCCTCCTGTTAACATGGAGAGGTGAGTGCTGCCCTCTGCTCTGTGGCCTTGTTAGAGAGCTCCATTGTTCCTTTTAGGCTTTTTCTTGTGCTACCTTACCTGTTAACTATAAAAGTGGGTGGGCAAAAGCATGGCAGCAGAAGAGTGCAGCAAAAAACATAGCTACTTTGGTTAGGTATCCCCTTGACTAAAATGGGATGTCCATCCATTGTTGGGCTGAGGTTGGGAATTTTCCTGTGCCTTTTTCCCTTGAAGGAGCTGCCATTTTCCCTGTTTCCCTGCCTCATTGCCACTCGGGATGAAGGCATTGGCAGATTGTTTTACACCCAGCAATTCAGAAACTGTTAGTGCCCTGAGCTGGCAGAGGGGATCCGAGTGACCAGCAGTCTGATGTGCTGCCTCACTGCTGTTTAACTGGGCCCCTGCAGACCCATATCTGTGGATTGTCCCGCCGCTGAGCGCACCTGCAGGAGCAGCGCTGGCACCCGCTGTGCCCGCAGCCAGGCGTCCTGTTCGGCAGCCTCTCAGCAGCACATGTGGCCTGTCCTTGCTGAGCACTGATCTCTCTGCTGCCTGTGGGATGCTGAGCGTAGGACTTGAGCTTTTTCTCTGCCTGTCTAGTGTGCACATGAAGATAGAGGAGAAAATTTCCTTGACCTGTGGCCGTGACGGAGGATTGCAGAACATGGAGCTGCATGGCATGATCATGCTGCACATCTCCGACGAAAAGTTTGCTCGGATTCGCCTGCACGTAGAAAATGAAGATAAGAGGGGAGTGCAGCTACAGGTAAGGCCTGTTTGGAGTTCTGTGCCGCTGAACATGCTTTTTCTGCTTTCCAGGGCAAAAATGTTGGAAATACTTGAGCTTATTGCTGTCCCGTGGTAACCGTCCAAGCCTCCTTGGCAAATGCATTGGCAGTGGGAGTCCTCGGTGCAGATGTCAGTGGAAATGCAGGGCCAATCATGCTCTAAGGTTGAAGTTCACTTGAGAAATCTGGTCTTGGTGCTCCCCATCCTGCCCTCAGAGCCTTATCTGCCTGGCAGTGCACATTGGCATGCCTAATGACCTCACCTGGACTTTGCAGCAGCCCGGTGTGTTGCTTAGTGCCTGTTTGTGTGATGTCAGCTCTGGGTGTGGAGTGAGAGTGTGAGAACAAACTTCCTGTGCCAGTGGGGAATGAATTTATTATCTCGAGACATTTTTTCCTGAGGTCTCTTGTCCTGTCTCTGCTGTGCCTGGGACGATTGCTGGAACACTTGATCACAGTCAGCAGTAGCAACTTTGCAGGTTCACAGGATAGTCATCCTTCCCTTTCTCCCTCTCCATGTGACCTTATTGTTCCCTGGAGGTGGTGCTGCTTTGACACACTCTTCGGCTCGCTCCTCGCCAGGGGCTCGTCTGTGCGCAGCTGGCGGCAACTCTACTTGCCCAGTCGAGGTTCCTCCCAGCGCATCCCGCAGCGAGCTCCTAACAGTGCTCCCGTGTGCACTGCTTTGGGGGGAAGATGAGACCAAACCCTGTGCCGACTCCTGTCTTTCTAGCGTAACTCGAACAGTCACTTCCTTAAATCCTCTGCTTCTGAAAAGCTGCTTGTGGTTGTGGAGCGCGTTTAAACGGAGCTTGGGCACTAAGACGTGTGCGTTAAGGTTGCTGAGGGAAGTCATAGTGTTGTGGTTTCAGGCTGTTCTTCCCAGCAGCATTAGGTTGATTTTTCTTCAAGAGGAATGTCTGCTGTGGACCTTCAGGATAGTCTTTAGGATTTTAGGAGTTAAAGTTGTTCTGAGGGATGGGCCCAGGACATGCATTGAGTCTCTGGCGCAGTGGCGGATAAGGATGGCAGTGGAGTGGATCGTTCGTGTCAGATCAGCACTTCCTAGGAGGAATCCCAGGTTGATAAGCAGGCGTGCTCCTGGTGGGCTTGTGAGACGGGAGCAAACCTGATGGGTGTTTTGTCAAGGAAAATACTCTGCGCTGTGAAGGCCTGTTGTGGTAGAACCTGCATTACCTGCAGTTCTGTCCGTGAGCTTAGACCTACAGCCTGGGCATGTGTTCCCCATACAGACTCACCCAAACGTGGACAAGAAGCTCTTCACTACGGAGTCACAGATCGGTTTGAAGAACCCAGAGAAGTCATTCCCTATTAACAGTGACGTGGGGGTGCTGAAGTGGAGGTTGCAGACCACAGAAGAGTCCTTCATTCCATTGACAAGTGAGTGCGAGTCGGGGGGCTCGGGCAGAAGAGGCTGATGTTGGTCCGTGGGCTGCCGGCTTGTATCCAGCTCGTGGCGGCTGGGCTGCCTGCAGCATGGTCCACTGTGAGACAGTGGAGAGAGATCCTATGTGTATTCAGCAGATTGTGCCTGCATTTTCTTTAATGCTCTTAGATCAAACAGAGCTTTTCTTAAAGTCAGAATTTCTTGGGAGTGACTTTGGGTGTTTCAAAGAGCATTGTTTGGTGGAAGCCTGGTCCACGTGCAAGTCCTGTGCGGCTCACGTAGTGTCTCTGTGCCCCCAGTTAACTGCTGGCCATCAGAGAGCGGGAACAGTTGTGATGTTAACATTGAATATGAGTTGCAAGAGGAGAGCCTAGAGCTGAATGATGTGATCATCACCATCCCCTTGCCGTAAGTAACATTCTTTGTCCAGCCGACGCCAACGAGTCCATCGCCTCCTTCCCCTCCCTGGTTTGTGGGTCTGGCCAAGCTGACGACCGTTCCAGGCATTTTCTTAGCTCTGGTCAGGGAGCTTATTGTCACTTCTTGTTGCCTGGTCTAGGTCTGGTGTTGGCGCCCCAGTGATTGGGGAGATTGACGGTGAGTATCGCCACGACAGCCGGAGAAACCTCCTCGAGTGGTGCCTGCCAGTGATAGATGCCAAAAACAAGAGCGGCAGCCTGGAGTTCAGCATAGCAGGGCAGCCAAACGACTTCTTCCCGGTGCAAGTCTCCTTCGTCTCCAAAAAGAACTATTGCAACATACAGGTATGTGGGATGTGGCTTTTGCCTCAACCCTCGGCTGGCTGACCCGGCTGTGCTGCGGTGGGAGCCTGCTGTCCCACTGGCTGTGGCTAAGGGGTCAGCCTTAACTTAACCCTCTGAGAGAGCTGGATTCGCTGATGCTTCCCAGAGCTTGCCTGCAGTTTTGATTAAGCCTTTGTGCCTAATCATTATTTCCCTCAGACTTGGTTAGAGAATCCATTGGCCTTGGAGCCAAAATAGTGCTCGGCATAAGACTGTCTGTCCCCACTGAACTGTAGCCAGCAGCTGCTGCTTTGCTCCTCAAAGGAGACACAGTTACTACAGAAAATCACTCCTCACTTTCAGGCCTTCTGAGAACAAAGGTCTTTGTTTCAGAGTTGAGTTGTAGTTTGAAGGCACCGGGTTGGTTCTGCCCTCATGGCCATCTCAGCCTGGGGAAGCAAAACATCACTGTAGTCGGGATTTGATGATGATGAGCTAATGCTGCCTTATTGTCTCCACAGGTTACCAAAGTGTCCCAGGTAGATGGGAACAGCCCTGTAAGGTTTTCCACTGAAACCACCTTCCTGGTGGACAAGTACGAGATCCTGTAATGCCAGATGTGGGGAAGTGCGAAGAAGGAAGTTTTTTAATTAAACAAAAAAAGAGGCCGACGTTTATTCTGAATGTTGGGAACGCCGCAGCCCCCTCTGCCCAGAGCGTGGCTCTGTCTGCCGTCTGCAGTGTTCCTGGGTCACAGACATTTCTGGCAGAGAATTGACATGCTCATGGTGGGAAAGGCCACAAATTTCTTTGGCAGATTTTTCCGGCCGGCAGAACAGCAAGATCTCTGCAGAGAGCCTGGCTTTGACACATCCCCTTGGCCCCTGGTGACGCCCAGAGCTCAGCCCCAGAGCCAACCAGGCATCGTTCTCCTCCCTCCCGAAGCGTCACGCTCTGTTCCGTTGTTGGTGCTGCCATTTTAATTTCTCATTGGCCTCCAGCTCTCGTTTCCACTGAGGAAAGCAGGCACTGAGAGAACGTGCATGGGGCCACTGGCTGCTCCAGGCCCTTCTGTCTGGTGAAAGCTGAGCAAGTTGGCCTTGGCCTCAGAGTTGGGGAAGAAGGACCAGGAGCTCTGGTCCTTTTGCCCCACATTGTTACTGCCCTTCCTCCAGCTCTTCTGCGCAGCAGGGGCTCAGCCCTGGGTGCTCTGACTCCTGCTGCAGGGGGGAGAGTGTATGGACAGGACTGTGTCCTTGCTGTCTGCCATAGCTGCTCTTGTGCCAGGCTTTGGAGGAGGTTTATTTAGCTTAGAACCAGCAGTGTGTCCATTGTGGGGCCCTTTCAGTGTTTGGCGAGGCAGAAGGCTTTGCCTGCCTGAGTGGCTCGGCCTGCATTGCCAGGACCTGTCCCAAGCTAGTGTTCGTTCAGCGCTGGCAGGTGGGTGAGAAGGAAACACTCGTTTCCAGAGGACATGGGGGCTGATCTGAGCCATTCCTCCCCCTGCCACCTCACCAGCATTACTTGCCTCATCACACAGACCTGTGCTCCTCTTACAACTCATCTTGGTGGCTGGGGCTTGTCACGAGTGTCACCTGCCCCTGGTGAGGGCTGCAGGGAGCACACTTCACCTCTGCGGCCAGAGAGAGGGCCTGAGCACACAGGTGGAAGGCAAAGGCCCGAAAAGCGTGTGCACCGTGCTCTGTGTGAGACAGCCAGCCTGTTGTAGTCCCCTGGGGTCCTCTGCCAAAGAAGTTCGTGGTCTCTCCTCCGCTGGCAGCACCCGAGAGGAAATTGACCCTGGTCCTATCCCGGGAGGGCCAACCCTCTTCCCTAGTAAAGTAGACAACGCATCCCATTAACCTGGTCCTGTTCCAGAGCTGCTTGTCTGTCTGATTTTTAAAATGGAGTTGAGGTTAGTTCAAGCATCCAAGGAGCTTTTTTTTTTTTTTCTTACATTCGTTGGAGGGTGATGTTTAAACCGAGTCGAGACCCACCCTCCTTTTTGTAACCCCGTATGATCCTGGCCTAGGGAATAGCACATTCCAGTGTACACAGAGAATACTGAGTCTTTAATCAAATAAAGTACTGTCAAAGGAGCTGGCTGAGGGTCGCGCGGTCCTTCCGGCGCG
>NW_008682847.1:0-3712 GCF_000695815.1 Acanthisitta chloris
GACGCTCTCCCCTCTCTCCCGCCGCACTCACCGCGGCGCCGCTTGGATCTCCCTCCTTGCCCCAGCCACGAGATCTCAGCGCTACTCTCGCGAGAACCGCAGCCCTGCCCGCAGTAATGATGGGACTAGGCGCGCAACCCTCCGCCGTACCGTAATGCCTCGCCTAGGCGCGAGCGCTAATCGAGCTGTGCCTGTCCCCGCGGGCTCAGCTGCACGTCCCGCTCGGGCACAGCTCTCCTGCGCCTCCGCAGAGGAATCACAGAATTACTGAGGTCGGAAAAGACTTCCGAGATCATCAAGTCCAACCTATGACCCAACACCACCGTGTCAACCAGACCGTCGCACTAAGTGCCACGTCCCCTCCAGGGATGGTGACTCCACCAACTCCCTGGGCAGCACATTCCAGTGTCTAATCAGCCTTTCTGGGAAGAAATTCTTCCTAATGTCCAACCTGAACCTCCCCTGGCACAGCTTGAGGTTCTGTCCTCTTGTCCTGTCACTTGTTATCTGGGAGCAGAGACTGACCCTCACCTGACTACAACCTCCTGCTTAGGTAGTTGTAGACAGCAATAAGATCCTTCTGAGCCTCCTCTTCTTCAGGCTGAACACCTCAGCTCTCTCAGCTGCTCCTCACAGGACTTGTATTCCAGGCCCTTCCCCAGCTCTGTTCCCTTCTCTGGACACACTCCAGCACCTCAATGTCCTCCTTGAAGGAGACATACACTCCACCAGCACACTGCTCACTCCCATTCCCACTGTGAATCCCAGGTAATAATGTTCTTCAACATGAGTGACTTCATTATTTTTAACTCCCCAGATCAGGCTGTTGAGCTAACACTGCCACACACACTGCTCAGTATGGAGATCCAGATCCAGAGGTTCTGTAGCAGTTCAAATCTATTAAGCAGTCCCAAATGAGCTGTTTGTAGGGAGAAAGCCTGGAAGCCTTAAAACCAGACAGTGCTACCAGCCCCTCATGTCACTCATGCCACAGTCAGCCTGATAAAAGCACTACTGACTATAAAAGTTGTCACTTCCAGATAAGGCAGTGGCTACATTTATTTGTGCAAACAGATTTCCAGCAATTCCATCAGTCATTCTCCTTGCCTGGGATCTAAGGAACATCTTGTCACTTTACCACTGGTCACACATAAAAGATGACTGAAGGCTCTGGGGAGATGATCTGTGCAGCAGTGACCCTGTCCCACTGCCATGGACTGGATTTATGAGTGCCCAGAATTGGCATTTCTAAATATAACCTGTGCCTTCAGGAAAGGCAGCAGAGCCACCAGGCTGAACATTCCTGTGCCAGCCCTGTCTCCATTCCAGATCCCATCCAAGGATGCAAATCCTGATGTGCACAGAAATAAGAACTATTTTCACATGTGCTAATAAATTGCAGCAGCTCCTAAGAGGCACTTAAATTGGCTCAAACTCCCCTTGCATCCCTCACCTTCCAACAACCCCCTTTAAGGTCAGTCTCATGTATGACAACATAAACAGTGCAATGATTACACTAAAAAACTCATATAATCACCACTTTATTCTCAGTTCCATTACTCCAGCCCCAGAGGTGCCTTTCAGATTATTTCTCTCCACTCCTAACTGTTTTCTCCATGGGTAAAAAGGCAGATTGGATGTCTCTGCCTGGATGGTTAGTGGGTAAGCTCAGCAGGACACCACCCTGGTTTACTTCTGTGTTTGAAAAGCATGATGTACTTCCTGAGAATTGTGGCAGGTTTTCCCAGGGTCTTCATGGTGGGATTTTTCTTTAACCTCCCCCCCCAAATTCAGATTTCCAACCAATGCCTGAGGTCCTGCAGCTCTGAGCCCTCATTTCCCTTTGTAGAGCCTTGCCAAGTAGTAAGATTCCGCAGAGTCCTTGCGGCTGGCCTGAGGCTTTATAGTCCTCACGTCTTGGAACTGCTCCTTCAGCCTGTGCTGCAGCACACGAGCCTCAGATCCATCCCAGAATTTACACAGCATCGTTCCTTTGGGCTTTAAAATACTCTGGGACAGGTTGAGAAGGCCCAAACACAGGCTGATCAGCTTCTGGTGATCCAGGTCCTTAATGCCTGTCGCGTTCGGTGCCATGTCACTCAGGATGACATCCACCCTCTCTGCAGGGAGCAGGGTCTGAATAGTCCTCAGCGTGTTTGGGTCTGCAATGTCAGTCTCTGACAGGAAAACTGCTCCTTCCAGGGGAGAAATCCGCAGCAGGTCAACACCGAGGACAAATCCGGTGGGGAGAGCAGGATCTGTAAGGATGAATGACACAGGGAACACTCAGTGGCTGCAAACAACCTGCACATGTGTGAGCTCTGTGCCAGGCAATTAACCCCATCCCCTGCCTCAGCTGCCTTCCTGTTCCCTGGCAGTTTGCCTCTGGATTGAGCAAGTCCAACCTGCTGCCTTGAGCAGGGAGGTAGGACCAGATGACCCAGTGTGGTCCCTTCCAACCTAACTGATTCAGTGATTCTGGTTTGCCATAAGCTCATTCATCCACAACATGGAAATTCAGCTACTTTGGATAAGCAAAGGGTATTTTTCTTGGGTTTTTTCTGCTGCTCTGTCAAGGCTGACAGTGAAGAAATCCTGGACAATTGTACAGGTGGTAACACCTTATCTTGTAAATATTGATGGCTTAAACCACATAAACAGTATGCAGAGGTTAACTCCCATTTTTCAAGCCAGGAAATAAACATTCACATAAGTTAACTGCTGGAGGCTACAGCAATTTCAGAACTGGATGATCTCCCCCACAACAGCTATTGGAACACTAACACTACATGGCATGTTTTTACTTCATAAATATTTCCCCTGCCTGCATGAAGACTTATTATTTGTGCACACGCCTTCATGTTCACATCAGTTGAGTTTTCACACACTCCAAGAGAAGTATCATCCCCATCTCACCAGCCAAAAACAGGCACTTACCAGCACCTAAGGCATTAACCCTCTCTACAGCAACCTGACTCCAAGCACCAGGAGCTGCTCCACAATCCAGAACAGAAAGTCCTGGGCGAAGAATATGAAGCTTATCATCAATCTCCAGCAATTTGAAGGCACTTCTGCAGCGGTAATGCTGCTGCTTGGAGGCCTTGACAAAGGGATCCTTGGAGTGCCTCTCCAACCACCTGTGCTCGGTCCCAGTTTTCTTCAGAGACCTCACTGAGGTGTGCAAACATCTGCTCACCAAACGTTGGTAGCTGCAAGAGGTGAGAGAACTGGTTAGTATAGAACATAGCGAGGCAACTGGTCGGTACACAACATAGTGGTTCTGTATGTACATTATAGTGGTATTACAGAAGTCTCTATAGTAGTTCTGTGACTATGCTCCCAAAAATCTGAGCTTTTTGGCACCTTTGGTTATTGGGCCCAACCACAACAGTTCGGGATGAGGTGGAGAGAGGCTGAGCTGCAGCACAGCTCGCAGTGCTGCCCCAGGAGCTCAAGGACACGCGGCAGAGTGACCCCAGCAGGGTCAGAGGGGCTGTGAGCTCCGGGAGGAGCTCTGGGAGGATGGGGGATGCTCCAGCACAGACACAGTTAGCGACTCCCAAGGGGAACCCTCTCCCCGGCGGGCACAGAGCACAGCGCCCATCACCCACGGGAGCTGAGCGCGGGGGGATAACAGCCCGGACAGACTGGACAGACCGGACAGACCGGACAGACCGGACACCCTCGGACAGACCGGACAACCTCGGACAGA
>NW_008682848.1:0-6902 GCF_000695815.1 Acanthisitta chloris
TGCGGGAGAGGGAAGGCAGTGAGTAAGTTGCCTGGCGGAGAGCGCGTGTCGCAGTTGTTCTTGCTTTGGGCCAGATCTTTCGGTGTGTTTCAGCACAGTGTGCAAAACGTGAACCGTTTGGTGTTCGGGGTCTCTCTCTGCGCTTTCCTGCTTTGTTACCATCTCTCCTGCGCCGGAACTCCGGCAGCGCTCGAGCTGTTTGTGCTCAGTTGTTAGGCTGAAGGGGTATATGCTGCGGCAGAGAGGAATTTGAAAAACCTCTTCTTCTCCAGCTATAGCTTTACGCGTTTTTGACTGGCAGTGTGTCCACACCTGTGTGTTTTATAGCTCGTAACACGCTTGCCATGAATTCATCCAAAAGATACTTTTTTCCTGCTAGACACATGAACAGTTTAGAAAGACTGAGAGCAGTGAGTTCCACAGGTTAATATGTTGTATGGGAAAACTATTTCCTTTTGCTTGTTTTAATTCTACTGCATCAGTCCTTATAAACTGAATTATGCTTGTTCCCTGCTCACTGCCTCTGTTATTCCAGAGCTGTTATCTTGCATTATCTGTCCACCTCAGCTGTCCTTCATTTTAAGGTAAACAGTTCTTTGCTTTTTAGTCAATTTTCAATGCAACGTGGATTTTCCTAATGCCACGAAGATGTCTGTTAGCAGAGATGTGATCAGCGATGTGAATAGCCAACAAAAGTAATAGAAATATTTGTAACTCTCTGTGTGGGCACCTGTTGATGAGTCAGTGTGGTTTATCTTTTAAAATCAGAAGCCACTGTCTGAGTCATTAGTTGGTAGTAGCTCAACATAAAAGTTTATACCTAATGGGCTCTTAATATTCTGCCAGTCTGCTGTGCATGTTTTTCCTGTCTTCTCTGGCAAGGGCAGGAACTGAAGATAGCCCAAATCTGTTGTGAGTTTAGTGCTGTTTGTGGAACTGCCAAAGAGCTCTTACAAAGTTGATCTGTCAAGCTGTAGCTTGCCAACTCGGACTTCTTCCTTATATAAAATTAGTAGTAATCTGCTGGTTGATGTGATTTCCACCCATTCAGTATCACTAGGGGTTTAAAATGAAATTTGATACTGCTGAAATTCCTTAGATACCTGTAATTCTTGATGCTTCCTTTTCCATCACCAGGTAATTCCCATTTCAGGGAATCTAGTTTGACAGTGGAGTTTCATAGACCAGGAGAAGAGGCTGCTTTTCAAGGGAGAGTGCTGTAAAATGAGAGGTTTTTAGCCAAGTTAGAAATAAGAGGTCAGCTGGTATGGGTTATCATACAGAGTCTTTCAAAGTGAGTATAGGTCACAAATATGGATTATTTGTCATAATTGTGCCCTAAACATAACTTGTCAGGTTTTATTTAGGAGCAGAACTAATCCTGGGTCTTACTGATGATGACTTTAATCTGAAATAGCTCCACAGTAATTGAAGGAGCAACTGACTTGGAGGTGTTGCATGGTGCAAGATTTCTGTCTTTTTGCACTTCATACAACAGGTTCATTCAGAGCTCCAGCAGATTTAATTTGCTTATAGGCAGTGATGAGTTTTGTGATCTCAATATAAAACCTTTGCTTTTACTGCAGAACAAACTGAGTAACTGTGCTAGGCAAACATGCATGAAACAAAGGCTGAAATCAAATAAAAAATGAACTGAATCATTTTGGAGACTCAGACTGGCCTGAGTGAGTGATTCTGTGCGGACAGGGACAGCAGAAAAGCTGGGTTTGCACACTGTAATCTGTTGTCTGTGATGTGACATTAGGTGTGTGATATTCAAACGGTTCACAGTGACACTTGTACCAAAAAGGGGATGAAGTGCTGGTCACTTGGTACTGATCCTTTCTTTGGATTTTTCTTAACTCTGAAGCTCAGGTTTATCATCTACAGTGAAGTGCAGTCAGTGTAGACACCTCTGTGGGCTTTGAGTTGTTCTGTTTGAGAAAAGTGAGGTCTGATGGTTAAGCACTTAAAAAGCCAGGAAACTCCAAAGTCAACCATGCATAAGCAATTTTAGCTGTGTTCCCTGTAGTGTTGTGTTATCACAAGAGGCTTCAGATTTAGAAGGTTGTTATTTTTTTGCAAGTAGGAACAGAGTAAAAGCAGAAAACTTACTGTGTCAGACCAGCTTCTTAAAGAGTTTGGACCTTGATAGCAGCACTTGTACCATTGGTGACAGGCAAAGCTTTTAAGTGTAGCTTTTAATTGTGAAATGCTTCTGCTGGTCACAGTGCTAGCTGGAGAATGAATTCTGTGACAAGTTTTGTTCCCTTGAGTAGGCACATAGACAGTGCAGTTATCAGAAAGCAGCTTTACCTCCTATAAATGCAGTTTGGAGGATGTCTTGGGTAATTGTAAAGCTAATTCAGTTATGAATTTTGTGGTTTAAATATGTGATCAATGGATGTGGTTGCATAGTTAATGTGAGTCAATGAGAATGTTTTGCGTTTGAGTAACTTCTTTTTTATTCAGGATAGTACATTACACTAAAAAATTCTGTTCATGCATATTACATTTTTAGGGAGAATGTAAGGTTTAGTGCTTAATTTTGAAGATTAGAGGGATGTTAAGAAGATATAAATAAAAAAGATTGGTTCCAAGATTGATTAAATCTGATGGGTACTGACTTTGCTTTATATCTTACTCTGTGTAATGGGAGGAGAGCTGAAACCATGTGCTTCAGTGTTGCCTGATTATTTTCTTTGTGACTTTTTGTTCTTTGTGTTAGTTGACAATACCAGATTCAAATTCTGTAATTTAAAACAGCTCAGTTATCTCCTCCTGGAATGTTCTGTCCCACCCATTTTTCTCTTGGGGACTTGTGAGTGTCATGTCACACATCAAATTTGCACAGCCTCTCCTTCAGGGTTATGGCATTCCCAGAGATGGGTCAGTGTTCATAATTTTGATTGCCATTAAACAGTCAGCACTTGTCAACACCATCTACAGACATCTGTTACATGTTTTTCAGCGGTGGTACCAAGTGTTAAATGTGGGGATTCTCTGCAGGAACTTCTCTTGCACTAGAAATCTGCCAGTGTGGATATGATCTCAGTAGGTCCTTGTGGGAGTAAGTAGCCTCGTGGGCTGGTTAGGTGATCTGTGTCTGAGCTGTTGGAATGTGGCCTTCTGTTCTCAGCATTACCATTGGCCTGCTATGTGCTGCTGAGCAAGGCTGCTGGCAACCTGCTTTATCTCTGAACTCCTTATCTCTGAACAAGGTATGATAATTACAGGATGTTGGTCACCTGTTAAATTTCCTGAAGATAGTTTGTGTGCAAAATGCTTTATAAAAAAAAAAAAAAGAAAAATGTCACTGGAATAAAAATATTTGTTGTACATGAACAGACTCAAGTTATGTAGTATGTGCCTCCTAGGTTTATTACTGTGTTTCTTCAAATCACAAGGTCTTGCTTGTTGGCTATTCCACATCGGTCCTGTGCTGCTGCTACTTGGCATCTCACTTCAGTATTTATTTTGGTCCTGGATTTGGAATTTCCCTTCACAGGAAGATTCTGTGCTCCTTATATGGAGAAATGTATTTTTTTAAAGAAATTGCTTTTTTTCAATCAGTTCTGTGGATTATTTTCTCAGTAAGTACCAGAATCACTATCTTTTATTTAAAGCTCTGATCCAAGAGTCAGTGAAGTCACAGAAAAGGTTATCGGTAACTTCAGTGTCTTTCAGATCAGGGCATTCCCATGGGATGTGCTCTTGTCATTGGAAAGAATGACCACAGGTCTCAGCCACGAGTTTGCAGTTTTTTTCTTTAACAGTACAGGAGTTAATAACTTGTTCTTTTAATGGGAGTTATACTGTTGTACAGTTGGTTCCCAGAACTGGGGCCTTTGGAAGACCCTCTGGGTACCCAAAAAATGATACAGGACTTGGTAGATAAAATTCAACCCTTTGCTGAGGTTCTGTTTTTTCATAAATGTGATGCTTTATTCTCCTTCCTTTAAGACTGCTATGAACTCACAAGTGATATATATAGCCATACATGATTAAGTGCAGAGAGAAATAAAGTTCTTCAGAACACCACCCTTTTCTAAACTGTATTTTTGTTGATTTCACTTTGCTTGTGCTTTTTTCCTAAGCCCAAGCTTCTTAAAATTCTTCTACAATAAATAGAAGAATACTCCCTTTTTGTTAAATTCAAGGGAAAACTGTTGTGACAACAGAAGTTCCAACTGCTGAACTTTATCTTTTTTCGATTATATTGACCTCTTCTTGTACTGGAATGAAGTTTAGCAGAGACACCTGGGGGTGAACAGGCTCTTTCCACATTTGTCCCTGTCAGTGCAGAAGCAAGGCTGATGTGACACCTTGGATCTTGCTTGCCGGAGAGGTGGGGCAAGTCTGTCCTTTGTGACTGCATGGCCTGGTGAGATAAGAGAACAGGAGGGGAAGTCAGCCCGAAGTTAGGTGTTTGACCCTAAGGATACTATCTGTAAGGCTGATAGAAGTAGTGTGGTTTCCTGCTTATTGCCTTCTATGTGAGTCATGATATGCAAGTTGGAATGTGTTTTCTTTGCTTTTGTTTTGGGGAAAAGGATGGATAAAGAAGCCCTTTCTAAAAGCCCTTCTTCATGAAACTGCTTCTTGGTGAAGAACATCTGTTGTGTTGGCCTTGCTGGATCAGCACTTGGATCTGTGTGAGCATGGATACTACTCCCCCAGGAGAAAAACGTCACTTAAATACTTGACTCGTATGACTCAAGTCTGTAATCCTGAATCAAGTGGATTCCCCTGATATTCCATTTGGATCAGCTGGAGAGAAGTGCATGGAAGGACAAACCTATCTCTAATTGGCAAATTCAGCAGAACTGTTGACAATAATCTGAGAGTAAATGTTGACTTGGAAAGTTTTCAGATGCCCTGGATTTTTTTCCACGGTAAAGGTGATTGCTGTAGTCCTGGCTTTCCTGAATCCTCAGACAACTAGTTGGTTGTATATTATACCTGTACTTTTGTTTGGTTATTTTTATCTAAAACATGTAGTTTCTACGAAAGTAAAAAGAAATGTTTTTGCTTATCAGATTGGCAAAGAGAGGCAAGAGCCTGTCCAATCCCACCCTGCATAATTACAGTAAAATGACATCCCATGACACAAGCTGCCCAAAAGAGTGATAAATTATACGGAATGGATGCAATTACTTAATCTGGCAGAAATGAAAACTCTCTCATTTTCTTGTACTTCCATGGAGCTGCATTCACTGGGGAAGTGAGTGTGGAGTAGCAGGCAAACCTCCTGCAGATTTGCAGGGTCTGTATAGGGAATCGAAGCACTTAACTAAACCAGCATAAGAATAAGGATTTAAAAGAATAGAGTGGGTTAACCATTAACTGTTAGTATTGTTCAGCTTTGATGGCCCAGGAAATACTGTTTATGTATTGAAACACCAGGGTTAAGGCAGGATATCAGTCTTGATTTTTTATATTGGTAAGCAGCCATTAAAAATGTAATTTCTGATATTCCTTTACTTCTTCAGACATGCCTTATACTTGTTAATACCTATTGCACACCAAAAAAGACTATCTTTTTGGGGGTTTTTTGCTTTCTTTCTTCCCCCCCAGGAAATACTGTTTATGTATTGAAACACCAGGGTTAAGGCAGGATATCAGTCTTGATTTTTTATATTGGTAAGCAGCCATTAAAAATGTAATTTCTGATATTCCTTTACTTCTTCAGACATGCCTTATACTTGTTAATACCTATTGCACACCAAAAAAGACTATCTTTTTGGGGGTTTTTTGCTTTCTTTCTTCCCCTCACATTAAGAGGATTGGAGTGCTTTTGTTGCTCCCATAGGAATGTTTACAATTTTGCAGGATCAGGTTCAGTTTTATTGCTTAGACACTGACAATGCTGCTGTAATTAATTAATCGGTTGTGATAACGCTGTGCCTTCTGCCTGTATTTGTTGCTGGCCAAATTCATCACACAAGGGCTGAATGCAATGATAGTTGTAAGCATATGTAAAATTTAAGAAAGAAATCCCTCTGCAGTTTTGAATCATGAGGGCATGAAAGGGCTAAAACATCTTTGCTGCTTTCATGCTGTTAAAATGGGATAGAAACTGTCATCTTTTGAACTGCCTTCTTTTAAACCATGCTGCTGGTGGTTAAACTGTGATTGGAACAGGGGACAAACTGTTTCCAAATGTATCTTGCTGGCATTTGGCGATTCAGAAAGGTGGGGTTTGTTTCTGCTCTGTGTTTTGCTGTTTTCCTAAAGTTATGTTAGAAGGGCTTTTCAAATCTCTGGGCTGTTCAAAATTCCTGTTTACTCAGACCGTACAGATACTGTGTTTAATCAGGGAGCACAGTGTGAAGCAGTGCCCAAAGAGTGATTACATTTGAGTTGCATTCCTTTCAGCAAGTCTTCACCTATCTCCAGCAGTGAGTACTCAAGTAGAAGATTACAAGTCATTCTATAAGACTTTTCTGGCTTTAAGCAGTATGCACAACAGCAGTAGACTCTGATTTAAAAACAAACAAACAAACCACAAAAAAACCAACATACAAAACTTGGTCACATTTGTTTTAAAGATCTTACTGTCACCTGTGTCATAGGGAGCTACTGAAGTCCACAGTGTTGGGGATGTTACTCAGTTTTCTTTGGCAGCATTTTGTAATAGGCTGTTCTTTTGTCTTGCAAATTCAAGAAGTCTCTCATTTGTGTCTTAAGTCCCCAGTTTTCAGTTTGCAGACGCGTGGATGTTTTGCCTGAAGCACTAAGTGACGTCAGGTGAAGGTCAGTGCCTGTAATACACACAATACGTTCAGGCTCTACTGCCAACAGATGACCTTTGATTTCGTTTTACCTGATGCAATAAAGGCCCAATTCACTTTGCTTAGGCCGAGTCCCAGCCACTTGAATAGGTTTGCTAGAGCAGGAAT
>NW_008682848.1:6926-24689 GCF_000695815.1 Acanthisitta chloris
TGGTGGCAGAGATTTCTGGATTGTAGATGACTTTGCTAAGCTGAATTAGGTTTGGCTTTTACTGAGGTCAGAAAAGAGAAGCGAAAGGTGAGAGTGAACTCCATTGTGACTTGCCTGGCTGCCAACTCTACTATCAAGTACACTTTCTAAGCTTCAGCTGATCAGCAGAGATAGGGAGCAAGATGCTTATGTGTTAAAACATATGTTATGTATAGCCAGAAAGTAATACTTAAACCTGAAATTGTCATTGATTTTAAATAGTCAAGAGGCTGTACATGCTGTCAGTGGGTAGACCTGTATTGTGGTAGTCACACTTTCCTGCTCTTGGTATCTTCCTAATCCAGGTGTGCCACTTTGCTCTGAGGTGCAGGGTCCCACAAAACTAAGTAAAATAATTTTGCCCAAACTACTGTTTTGCAAGAATGTTGTGGCTACCTTATTCTGAATGAAATAGCGTGTGACTAAATGGGGAGGCAGGATACAGTCATGTATCTAATATGCTGTGACCAACTGTACTACTGGTTTCCACTTTGTTGTTTAAAAGGGGATTGCCTTTAACCTACTTTTCTTGGCAAGCCCAGACAGGAATTGTAGAGAACTGTGATATATCTTGCTGGGTTTTCTCTTCAACCCTTCGCCAGATTTGTAGGTATGAGAGTGGGTACTTGTATGCATCAGCTCCAGAGAATGACTTTTCAATTAGCAATGTTGATTCAGTTATTTCAAAGTCAGATTATACAGTGATGTCTTATTCCTACTGCCAGGCAAACCTCTGTGGAAAGCAGTAGTGAATTTACTTATAGGCTCAGTAAAATTCAAGACTAGAACCTGACCTGGAAAGGGTGACAGTGAAAGTCAGAAAGGAATATAGTCTTCCTGGCTGATTAGTTTAGTTTTTTCATGATGCTATTACCAATGGTGACAACTCTGGTGGTGATTCTGCAAGGTTAGTGTCTTTTATCTGTCAAGCATAAACTCATTCTTCACAAGCCACTGAAGGGCACCTGCCAAACCATTGATTTCCTAATAGGGAGATTTTAATCTGCAGTGAATGAAATGTTTCAACTTTGCTGCTCAGTGATTGATAGCCTGAGATGCCTTGAATGTATGAATATCTTTGTGGTTTTGTGCCAAGGACTGATATCTCTTGTAAGAGTATAACAGTTTATGCAATTTACATTAAATGGACTGAAATGCTAACTGTCATCTAGACCACCAGAGCACATGAGGCATAGCAGCAAGACAAGATTTGTAGGATATCTGAAATCCCTTTCAAGCTGACAGGGTAAGAATAAACAGCTCCTACTCCCCACCCTTAAAGGATCTTGCAGTTCAATTTTAAAATGCAGGAGGCTGAAGGGTTCACCAGATGGAGGTATGATTGATACAAGCATTAAGATTTTTGGAGCCTGAACCAAGTAAAACTGCAGGAAAATGATACTTGGTGGTATCAGTCTCAGGGACTAGAATTGAGAATGGAAATTGTTTCTGGGTGTCTGCACTTAGGGATTTTATATTTCTTCTGCTGTCAATAATCATGCTGAAAATTCATTTATCTTTGTTGAAAAGACACCATGATAGTGGTTTTTGTCATCCTTACTAATTAAAGATGGACAACTTAAAGTTTTCCCTTTTATCCCTATTAACATCATCTTCCCACAGAGAAGAGATGCACCTCTGCAAATGTACCCCTTTAAGTGGTAAAGGCTCAACAACACAGTTGGCATCCAATGCTGCTATCTTGGTTGCCTGTCCAGTTTTGGAACTGAACTATTTGTAAGATTCTATATATATAATGCCCAGAGGATAAACATATTGAATGTCTGTGTTGTGCTGGAGATATCATCTAAATTTTATTGCAGATGAAAGCTAAATAGAACTTTATGAAACAGTTCTTTGGGGTGTTCTCTGAGTCATATCTCTGTTTATTTGCATGCAGAATTCAATATTTGCAGAAGATTTACAAGACAACTTGCTGCCATTCTTCCAGCTGGCTGCCAGAGATCCATTAATAGCTTATTGTTTCATGTTTGGTTTATGTTCCCTGGTATTCTGTTTCAAAACTATGAAAAAACCCACTTAATTTCACAGTGCTCTTGCAAGACCTCTCATTAGACCTATTATTCATCGTTATGTAGGAACATAAAAGTGAAGAATAAATCTTCAAATTCTATTGTTGCATTTCCTTACCAGTATGTGGGGGAGCCTCGCATCAGACAGAATTTGAATGAGAAATAAATTAGAATCTCATCATTCTTGTACTGTTATTTAACAACAAAGTAATTTAAGCAACCTTTCGTAAGTAGTTCATTTGAAGATGTTTCGGGAGCCTAGACTCAGAAATCCACAATGCAAGATGTGTAAGCTACATGGGGAGCTGGTTTTAGGTCCACAATCTAGCAGTTGTTTTCTGTACTGCCCCTTAAAAATAAAGCATCCAAGTCTTGCTATTAGGTATATGAAACTTCCTCCAGAACAGACATGAGCAGTTAATTTCTTATGTTTTATTCAGCAAAGGCATGTTGAGGACTTGCCTGAATGCCACAGTATCTCAGCACTATTTGTTTCAGATATACGACGCTTATTTTTTGGTGATCCCCAAGATATGTTCCCATGGGGTACCTGAGAAGTTCTGTATCCTTGCATCTGAGCACTAGCCACTTGAGGCCTTACGTTGCTCTCAGGTACTATATCTGTTTGGAGAGTCTTCAGTGCCCAAATTCTCCCAAATGTTAGAGGACATTCTGTTGTTTGTATATTTGAACTTTTAAGCAGATGATGAACCTCTGCCCCTCTGTGCCCCAGTGCAGTACGGTGCCTTAGAGTCATTGCCCAGTGTGTTCATGACAACTGGGTTACACCAATACTGTTACCTGAGCAGTGCTGTCACTTTAAGTGAAGCCCAGTTCATGTAGGAATTGCATGATAAAAAAATAAAAATCTCTTCTCTTGCCAAAACAAAATAGTTTGCTGATTGCAGGAGAGGACCGAGGGGAAGAGAACTTTCAGCAGGTTTAATGTTATTACGAAAGTCCTGATCACTTTATTTGACATTTATGAGTACGAAATGTGTGTAAGTGTATAGTCACAGTGTTTCTCCTTCCAGCTATGGCAGTATTGAAATGCATGTTAAAACACTCGTCCTTGAAAACTTGGGTAGAAGAGGATTTGCTGAGTTGTTTTGGGATGTGTGCCCACGTTAATCTCAGTTACAGAAAGTGTAGCTCTGCAGTGCAGCACTGCATTGAATCGCAGTGGTGTAGTCGTTGGACTACCAAGACCTTCTTCCTTTGCTGCTGGGAGAGAGGTACTGGTTTGGTTGTGGCCTGACATAGCCATTTATAAATGTGTTTCATTTGTAAGTAGGTGGACTAATAAACTGCCCCTGAATTGCTTTGCTTTTTCCTCCCTAACAAACAAGTGTGGGTTGGGTTGGGTTTTTTCCCCCATAATTCTTCTTGTGTGTCAAAATCCCATTCAAGTCTTGAGGGAATAACAGCATTTCTCTAGAGTGTCTAAGCCAAGGCAAAGCAGAGAGCTACATAGCAGGCAGAGAAGTCTCTGAAGTTGCTTGGAAATTATTTTTATCCCATTTATAATTTGGTACACAGAGTAGTGCTACAGAAGCCTTGGAGTTACTGCACCTCAAGTTTGGAATTGAACCCCAAGGATCTTAATTCTATTTTCAATAGAAGCCTGTGTTGTATTTATAGATACACTTTCCAGTTAGTATCTGTTCCACTGGCTAGGGTTTAACTTTAGAAAATTAAGCATCTCTGATGATAGTGGATATGAATAGTACCCAGAAGAGAAATATTTTGTCAGTCTTGACACATCTATGTACTCTCTGGTAACTGGAAGATCTGTGGTGATCTCTTCCAAGGACTAAGAAAGGCTTTCATTAGAGGTTGGCTAACAAGTCTGAGAAGTGGTTTGGTTTGATTTTCGAAGTGTCTCCATACAGATACACCTTTATCACTTGTCTGCTCTGGAACAATGTATGACAAAGCATTGTTATTTGGAGATATTGCTTATGAAGAGAGATGATTCCCACTGATACTCCAAAGAAAATGTTTTGTTTCTGAATAAGCAAGCAAAGATTTTTGAGTCCATGTCACTCACTCTCCTCCCTGTTGTGTTCTAAGACTGGTACCCCAAGTGAGTGTGAATCAGCTGTAATTTAGGGAATAGATTTTCTCTTTGTGTTGGAGCCATACAGAGTCAGTTGTGAGAGGCTAATGGCACACACAGATATTTGCCAGTAACACTTGATCTTCACATCTACATATGCCATTTGAATGTTGCCCAATACTCAGGCCAAAAAAACTGTTCTTTGAAGCACAGCCTCTTATATTTATTTTCCTTTTTTTACTCTATGGAAGACATTGATGCTTGGGCATGTGTTTACAGTGTTTATTGAACCGTGTGAAATGTAATTCTCATGGTAAGCAGTTTAGTAAAATGAAGAAAAAGACTTGTGTTCTGCCAGGCAGATATTCTGATTAAATGGATGGCTGGAAAATAATGTTTCCTCTTTGCAAAAGGAAGGTATCTTCTGACTTCACAGTAATTATGTAATAGACATGATTTTTACACAATGAGAGGGGTGTCTCCCAGCTGCGTTACTAAGAAATAGCTGATTATACTGCTGAAATATGTTGTGTTTTACTTTCCTTCTCCATGTGCCTTCAATTAGCTTTGCTGAAGTATTTGTTTTCTGTGACCTTTTCAAATAGGGTGTGTTATAACTCTGAGTGAGGCTGGTGGGTCCTCAGTTTTCATGCATGAGACAGTAGGTCCTCAGAACCACCATCTACCTTTTGAGGTAAACTCCAGGTACATGCTGTTACAAGCCTTTTACAAGTGTTTTGAAGACACTCAGACCAAGAAAGGTTGAAAGTTAGAAGCTTTTCTTTGATTTCAGAGAGTCACCTTTCTAAGGACAGCCTAAAGTCAGGGTAATGTTTTCTGCAGTTTTCTGTGAAGTTGTAAAGCCCGATACTGTATTTCACTGAAAAGATCCCTCAACTCTTCAAAAGCCTTTGTAGGCAAATAAAAGCTGATGAAGCTCTATAGGTCCTTTATTTGGATCTTGATGATGTTTTCTAAATTGGCTGCTGTAGAACACATCATGGATTCAAGAATGGGAAGATGCACTTTGAGTTGTGATTTCTTGATAAAATCTGGTTCAGTTTCATAAGAAATCATTCTTCTAAAAATTGTAGTTGCTAAGCACAGTTTTAAAACTAATGCCAGGGATGTGGCCAGAATTGCACAGGCTATCACGCTGAAATCTTGAAAGGAACTTAAGGTAGGCTTGCAACAGTTTCCACGCAGCTACATCCCGAAAATCTCTGTCAATCTGCAGAGTTACATGATCTCATTTCTGTGATTAATTTTACCTTTTACATAATTGTCCTCTGCCTGGAAACTGTACATGAGAACTTTTAATGCAGTAAGCTTTTGTGATAATTAGCAAATAGTTTCAAAAGGTGAAAGAGGGGACAAAATCATACTAAAGATAGCAATTTTTGTGCAGCCAGAATCTTGAAAATGCATCATTCTTCTGGGTTATTATTTCAAAGAAGCAAAAAAGAACAATTCATTTTTTTTCTAACACTCAATTTGATTTTGTGTTTTCTGGATTTGTTTTTTTTAGAAGCTTGTTAAGTCTGATCTCCACATAAACTACCCGTTCAGGGTTTGGTAATTGTAAATCACATCAGAATTAGTAACCAGTTTAACACTGCTACTCCCCCATGCTTGCTTTGCAATAGAGCTGGATGTCAATTAGCTAACTATATGTCACAATTCATACCACAAAAATATATTTGATTCGATTGTGAAACCTATTACTATGGTGTTAAATCCATATTTAAGCTTATTATTGAGTTTAAGAGATCTTTAGTAAATTTTAGATCAGGCTCATTATTGTAATACTTCCTATTTTATGGGGTTATTTTATTAGTAGTGCACTTTCAGCAAATATATACCCAGTGATGTCAACAAAGATAAAGAACAATTAAAGAAACAAATCTTGCTAGTCACACATAATATGACTGCAACTCATGACCAATAAACAAGCACTTTCTTGCTTCTTCCCTTTACTTCTGAGCTTAAGGTCACAACCCTTGTTGGATCTTAAATTATGTGTTCTTAAACAAAGACTAAAGCAAAGGTGTTTGAATTGTGGCACCCTCCAGCATGACAATATTTTTACAAGCCAAAATTTGCATTTTGTGAATGTATATTGTGGGAAATCATGTGTATGGTCACTACTGGATTTCACCAGCTTTGTCTCCTAGATTTTCAGAGGACAATTAAGTGTTAGAGAATTGGATGCCAAATAATCAGCTGAAATAAGAGAGCTCTAGAAATGGGATCAAAATGTCAAACTACTCCAGGATGGTCCTCAAACTCACAACTATTGTTTTATTTAGGGTCTTTGGTCCTTCTGTGTAGAAGCACAGCTTTACAGAAGTGTAGGCACCTTCACCTAGATGAGTGGTGAGTGTGGGTAAGGAGTGGCCCCAGGCACCAGGGAGTGCCTCTCCACTTGGCTGGGGAATGTTGAGTCACGGGCGCCTATCGCAGGGCCTGAGTCACCCAGCTCTTGTGCCAAAGGAGATGACCCCAGAGGCTATGTTTAAAAGACAATTACTTACATTTGCGAATGTAGGAGGCGTGATCATGGCTTTGTGTGTTGTTTGTGAGCTGTGCTTACTGGACTCTATGTGTGAGAGATTTTAGGCAAAGAAATGAAAACTTCTGGATCTTGATCAAGCTTAGATTGGAGACAGGCATTGAGCTTTCTTGGACTGTGTTAGTTCTGAACACACCCAAAAGGAGGATTTGAAAGTTTTCAAAGCATTTAAAGCAGAAAGGCACCTTCAGGGTTAGGTGGAGTAACTTGCAGTTTTTGTTTTAATGAAATATTTGCTCCGTGTAGGCATCAGAACTTTTCATCAACTCTAGTGCTAGATTTCTCTGTTATGCAGCATTCAGGGACAAGTGTATGTTTTAATGTAGTTAATGAGCGTTTGAAGAGATTAAAGCTCTGGTGGTAGGTGTCAACAGCTGCAGTTCAAGCTGTTGGATGTATGCACAAATTATGTAGCTAGATAAACCCGGTGCACTGTGAGTGCCTTATCAAAGTCTTGTGAATGTGGTGAATTTTGGATGCAATCCAAAGGACTTGCACTGAACATGATTTAGTAGATGTGAACAACTAAACTAACAGATACACTATGCTGTACCAATGTGCAAGGCAACATTCAAAGGCAGTCTTAAAGGGTGTAAGATTTTTTTTTTAAGTATTTGTAAATATTCTTTATTTATGATTTTTCCTCCTAAATATTGCAAAAAACCCCTTTTCACATCAGTGGAAACATGACTTTGGAACAATGCTCAAGCTTTGTAGCTACTTCAAGTTGCTATTTTCATTAGCTGGCAAGAAACCTAATCTAACTAGAAAGATAAATATTGAAGGAAATTGAAGTTGTCTTGAAATATATATATGTCAACAAGGTAAAATAGGCTAAAAGCTCAGAGCACTTCTGAACTTGGTTGAATTAGTGTATGTTTCTACATGGAGTATCTCACATCCTGGTGAGTTAAAATAGAGGGTCTTGGATTGGGTACTGTACATATGCACATGTTAAGGAATTTCTGTTACAGTTAATACATAGATACATATGGATATATGTGAGTTGACAGTCCTTACAAGCACAGGTTGATGCTAAAATGACGTTGGAATTCATGAAAGTGAAATACCTTCCTCTCATAATACACAAAGGGCATAGTCACATGAAAAACTGCATGTGAGTGGTCCCATGATAATTAAGAGGTTAGGATAACTAATTCATTTGCTTTCTGCAAAATTTCAAGCCTCTCTGTAGGAAGACACTTCTTTAAGTTAATTAGCCAAGGGGAAAATCTTACTATTGACTTCCCAGAAGACTTTCTTCCTCTTTTCTTAACTTTTTGTACAGTGTCTGTGGTGTCTGTCCTGATAATTCTGGGTATTGCATCATTTAGCTCTTTGAGAAATTTTACTTGTCCATTTCAGCAAATTTCTGAATTTGCCTATGAGCCTGCTAGCTAATTTTTTTTCCTGAGGTAGTGCCATCTCTTCCCCATTTTGAAGTGTCCATTACAGATAAGTATTTTTATTTTCTGTGTTCACTTAAACATTTATCTGAGCCCTGCTGACAAAGGGCTACAGTGTCTGAGTACCAGGGGGCTGCTAGGCACACTTGAGAAGATTCTACAGGTAGTGTTGATAGTGTCAGACTAAATTTCAGAAAATATCAAGACAACTTAAGAATAGCTCATAACTTGGTAGGTAACTGCTGAGAGTGGCAGCAACAGTTTGGAGGTGTTAGAATCACTCACCTGCAGTGTGAAAGGGGAGGAGACTTACTGTAGGATCCTTTGTGCAGTCTCATTTTTTGTGACCTGATGCACCTTTTATTCTATGCAATGAAACAGCTCTCCCTTTGATTGTCATCCCGTGGTTGTTCTGGAGAGCAAGTTTGAATTCTATTCCATACTGTGTGGTGGGTTGCTTGATTGGTTTGGTTGGTTGGTTTGGGTTTTCTAGGGGTGTATGTGGGTTGGTTTTTTGGTTTTATTTTTTCCCCTTACCCAGTGTCATAGATTTTGTTTTTCATCCTACTTGGAGGTGAAATAGGGAAGGCTGCTGAAATGTCAAATATATTAATGCAGTGGAGAAAGTACAAGAGTGTGGGTTGTTTCAGTTGTGAAATCAATATCTGTTCTGCTCTAAGAAGGGTTACTAGAAAGTCTTTTGCTAGATAAGCCTCTTTGTGGGAAGGTAATTTGACTTTTACATTGCAATACTTACTGCAGTGACTAGCACAAGTACACCCTGTCAGGCTGCTGAAAGTTTCCCTGCCAAATTCGTGTTATTCAATCCCAGTGTTAACTGTGGAGCCATTTCAGGTATTCATTTTGCCCAGGATCTTCTGGAGGGAAAGTGATTGTCACGTTTGCACGTTTTCATGTCAAAGAAGCCACTGCCAAACTGCCAGTCCTTTCAGTAGGCTGTAAGCACCTAAGCACTTCAATAATTTTGAAAACAAGCTCTTAAGACACTTAACTATTTAGCAGTTTCTATACTGTGTGTTACAAATGATACTTCAAAAGAAATACATCTTTGAGTTGCAGTAGAAGTGTTTTGAAAAAGGCACTGAAATACAGTTGAAAGTTGAGTTTGTAATGCAGCTTGCCATGACAATGAGGATACAGATGAACGGAGAAAATTGAAAACACATGCATGGGCTTTAAGCACTCTTTTTAAGAACATTCTCCAGAAACACTGGAGGTCCCTCTCCTGCTTCTTTGCTAAACTAAATCTATCCATAGTATCTTTTAGCCTTTTCAAATGAGGTGCAATTTACAAAGGGGATCAGGGAGTGCACATTAACATTCCCTGTGTTTGTATCCAGTAGCAATGTTCTGCTGAGACTGTGTCCCTCCGTATTGTGGAGTGAAAAATCTGAAACATCTAAAAATCTGGAAAAAACCCAAGGTGGAACTTGAAACCATGCTGGTTACAATCCATGTAACAGGATATAAATGATATGAAAGACCATTCCTCAGTATGCCTTGTAATTAAGAGTCAGGTTGCAGGCAGTGAGACGTTTCTTTCCCAGTTCAAACAAAGTACTGTCTTAGGGGATCTGTCTAAACGCCTTGTGTTGGTGCTGTAGGTGTGGACTTACCTAACCTTTAAATGAATATATCTGTTAGTGAAACTACGTGCTAAAATCTCAAGTGGTGTAAAGTGCTGCAGGAGATCTAGGCTAAAAACCTGTTTTCAGAAGTGCTGCCCATCTAATAAAAAGAATTTTACAACGTTGCAGTGAAAACTGTGAATAAGTTTCAGAAAGTCTCTTAGATCTACTGGCAACTGTGACCCTGCAGAAGGAGAGGATGAAGTTTAATTGAGCCCTAATGGTTTCTCCCTCAGGACAAACTCTTACCTCTTACATACAGAATTTTTGTCATGATACTTTCCCAAGCGCTCAACTTTTAATGCCTTCCATTAAAAAACTAAACAATCAAGGAATTAAAGAGGAAAAAAAGTTTGTATTTGAAGTTGTTACAAATACTTTGTGCTTTCCTAAACCAAATCTGTTCTTTGATTTTAGGGATAGGCAGGGAACATTTAGCTTGTCCAGTTACCTGCAAACAATCCCCATTTTTCAAGCAGCAGGATCTGTACTGTATCTAACTGCACATTTCTTAAGTTCTTGTCAGCCTTGTCCCGTTCTAGGCAGATTTTAATTACCTGGCTGGCTGACAGGGATTGAGAGCTCTTTATCTGTGAACAGCAACGTTCTCGTGTTTCTGTTCACTCCACTGCATTTCAACATGTAACCACTTGTAAATGGCAAGATACAGGCAGCAGTTGACCACGTTTTGAAATGTATGGATTTAGGTTCAGTTCTAACAGTGTTTTATTTCCCCATTTCCTCCTCCCTTGCCACTCTCCCCCTGATTTATATTGTATTTCCCTACTGCAAGGATATCTTTCTTGCCTGAAAATCCTGATGCAGGGTTTTAGGTGTCCAATATACAATTCCAAATCAAAGAACTTCCCACGTGTCTGAACATTTGAGAGTATTCCAAATGAGAGTGTACTTGCCCAAGGGCTGGTAGGACTTCTTTGTATTTGCAGTAGTTATGATGCAATGGCAGTACTTAGAAATAAGGATCAGTTGAGTTTGGGTTCAGGATGCTGTTTAACTCCAGATTTCCTCTGTGATTCTGGGCAAGGCATTTCACTTCATTGTGGCTAGGTTTGTCATCTGCAATAGAGGGAACAACACTGTTGTTCTGTTTTTGTTTCTGCAGACTGTGTGGGCACTCACAGACAGAAAGACTCTTGCGTTGCTCTCAAATTGGAGAGTGTATTATTAGAAATTGGCAACTCAGTTTCAGTTCTATGTATTCCATTAACACAAGGTGTTAAAGCTGTTTGTAGTGTTGTTACACAAGTGATGTACCAGGAATGTGAGTTAAAAAGGCAAGTAAGTTTAACCTCAGGTTTACATCCTTGGGAATCAAACCAAGATTTTGCATCCCACAGCCTTTCTGCAAAGTGCTTTGGCAGTGCTGAAGTCCTGTTGCAAAACATAGGGTGTGTACACGTTATTGGTGTAACACACACTGGATTTTCAGTCTGAATTGCTGTAAAGTCCCAAGAATTGAAGTAGAGATGACAAGTGTAGGTCTGTATACAGTTTTATAGATGTCCTGGAAAAGAATAAGCAGTGTTAAATGTTTTTCTCCTTTCTTTCTGTAGGATTTGTGTGATTGACATTGTGCTGTACCACAGTGAAGAAGTAGTTTTCACTTCAAGACACCTTGCATTAAAAGATCATGGTAGACAGTTTAATAGTTTCTTTGAGGTAAGTGATGTAGTAAAACATTTAAACTCTCATTTAATATGCTGTAAACACACTGCAGTAAATATCAATTTGGTTGTTTCTTGCTCTGGTGTTAAAAATGTTTGTATTATAGAAGGGTAAATAAAAATCACGTTCAAACACTATATACTCAAGTATATGCATACCAGACATAGCATTCTTTGGTGATAGTAAAAAAAGAAAGTTCTAAGTGTTTGTTTATGCTGAGAGCATCTGTTGGTATGTGCCAGTGTGATGGCATATATTATTGCAAAGTTCCTGGTTTGTTTTTTTTTTGTGAGGCTGCACAGCCACAGCCACTGGGCTTGAATTGCTGACTTACATGTTTTAGTACCTGTGCTGAAATTCATTCAGGGATTTGTATTATACATTCCTGAAACAGTTTGCCAGTGGGCAAACATAGGAAAGACCTTTCAAACAGCTTTCCTAACAAAGGAAACATTCAAATGTTTCTAAGCTGGTCTGTCCGGTTCTGGAGTGGGGCGAGCAGATTCAGAGCAGACAGGCAGCTGTGATGCTACACAAACAAAAGCTGACCTCCTGCAAGGAATGGCAGCTACAAGCTCTTTCATTTGGATGGAGTTACTGTAACACCTCTGCTCTAACCTTTCTTCTTGTGAGTTTGAGACATCAGTCTTTGAATTGAAATTCTGGCACCCTCCTAACATGCCAGGGCAGATTCCACATCAAAATGGATTTGTCATGTATTATTGACACTACCTGTGTTATCTTTCCTGTTGAGACTTCACCCTGCACAGCTCCTCCCAAGCTATCCCAAACCTAGGCTGTTCTGCAACTTTGGGAGGAAGTCAGGAATATGAGACAAGAATCACACTGCATTTGTCAGTACTAATCACTTGGGTAAATACTTTCACTTGTGTCTGGACAATACACAGTTGGCCATGATAGTCCTTCATAAAATACAGCTACTAAGGGACAACAGCCATGAGAGAGATGTATTTTGGTACCCTCCAGCTTCATTCATGCAGAGCTAATACTGCAATGACAAGGAAGAACTCTGAGAAGTGTTCCTAAGTGAGGTGTTGGATAGCAAACCTTTTCTTGCTGCTCCTACAATAGACCTAGTATTGCTCTGCTTTGTGCTTTTTGCCTCCCTCTCTCCCCCAGTGAAAGAGAAATTGGTATGGCCAGTAAAGGAAAATAAGCAAGTTTGCTCTTTGGAACTTGGATAGACAGTTTAAAGCCTGACTTTTCTTCAGACTAGGTACTTGGCTCCAAATAGTGCCCTAACTGTGAGAACAGGGTCTGTACCAGCAAGGTTCCTAGAAAGGCCTGAGCTATACAGTCATCAGTCAGCTGCAATTGGTACCTCACCTGTTCATGTATACCTGAAAGGTTTTGCCTTATTTTGAGTAACACTTGTTCTTTTTGGCTTCTCTGCTCTCTAAGAATACCTGAACCAAGCCCATTGAAATTGGAGGAGCCTATTTTTGTAGCTTGGGAGGCCTAAAGTTAGTCAAGCATGACAAATAAAAAAGCCTAGTCCAGAGAAGTTAGCCAAAGCAAGGTGCTGAGGGAAATAACATTAAATGCATTAAATGGCCACACACTGAAGCAGGAGGCTTACCTTAGGGTGGCTTAGGTATTCTTGGCAAATTTCCTGCATGTTTGAAATAGTAGGTTGATACCATTGTTTCTGACAGATCCAATTGCAGATACAGAAGCAAATTTAAAAACTAACTTCATTGTCCTTGAGCCACATACATGGAGATGGTGATTGCAGTATAGCCTCCCTAAAGAGCAGGCAGGAAAAGCTTGGCATGGAGTAATCACACATCTACTAGAAGTTTGCATTTTAGAATGGAAAACTTTAATCTGGTCAGTAATTTGCTTTGAAGATTACAGTTCTCGCTCAGTTCAGAACTCCAAGCCTTGTGCATGATTTCAGAAGAATTTACACATGGGAATCTGTAGTCTGTCAGACTGATCAGAAAAACCCTGTGCTGGTGAGGATGAAAGCATTCAATTCCTTGTGCAAAGTTTGAACTTTCTTTCACGTGTTCTGAGGGATTATAGGAAGCATAAGTCATAAGGGAGCCAGGAGTGGGTAGGAAGATCCTGAAAAGGAAGTTAAGTATAATTTGCAGAGGATATGGGCTGGGTCTGTGAGGGACTGCACTCCACCTACTTAGATGCTTGTCATTTTTCATTGAGAAGAGCTAGGATGTCACTTGATCTCTTGAAAAAGAGATATGCAGGTCAGCTGAAGACAGACTTGATGCTGTCAGTTTGCAGTTTGGGAATCTGAGTTCTGGTTCTCCTTCTGCCTATGATTTCAGGTGTGATTTGCAAATCAGTTTGTTCATTTGTGCCTTTGGCTTCCATCTACCACTGTGTGACTGGGCCCTGCTCTGCACTGCATGTCTTGACTCTTACTGTGATTTCTTTACAGTGCCTTACACTGGCTCTGATTTCAACCACCTCCTCTGTATTTTGCTTTATCACAAATGATAGCTTTGTGACAGAATAAATATTTCCTTTTAACAGACTTTCAGAGTGCTGCATTTTTTTTTCCTCCCATGGCAGTCAAGAAGTAATGACTTTTTCTATCCTTTAACCGGTGTCTTGCTTTGAGAGGGGCATAGATGATGAGGTGATGATAGGTCATGTGCAATCAATACTTACTAATGGTTCCTTTTGCAGTGTGTTAGCAAGAACAAACAGAAAATTGGAGAAAAGCATTCTCCCTAGTAGAATATTTGTATTGCTGGTAATGAAATACTTAGTACTAAAAAAGCCCTTTCTGTTTAGGTCTGTCTCAGAAAATACCTAAAACAATGAGAAATATTTAAAGGGTTACTGTGTAGGGAGCAAAGGAAGGAGCTGTGAGTAGGAAACACAGCTGGATTTTGTCTGGCCCATTAGTTTGCAGATGTATTTTGTGTCCAAATCCATCAATTTTCCTTCTGCATTGAAATTCAGCAAATCATTAGCAGCTTTCCCGTTTACAGAGTACCTGAAACATAGTGTTTGTAGACTGAAAAGTTAAACTCCTACTATAAATAAAGGTATCTTGATCTATTTCTTGTACCTGCCCGTGTTTTCTGATGAAGGGACTTGTGAGAAGGGGGCAAGCCAGTCCTCATTGCAAATTATAGCAAACAAAAGACAGAGCTAACCAAGCCTAACTTGTAACAGGCTCCTAGGAGTCATTACAGTGGTGAGGCTTGACAGAACAAAGTTTTCTTGGGCTTGGTTCCCATTATGACTCCTTCCAGACTGAAGATGTGGGGACTGGGGTGATGCTTGGCTGCTTATCCCGAGTCTCTGGTGGGCTGTGTCTGCTGCTTTCTGTCTTCTGTGCCCATTAGGTTATTCAATTTTCACAAGTGTTAGGCAGCTGAGGAAGAGCCTATTTTCTGCATGTTTCCTGTGTGCTGGAGGTGGAGTGTTCATCTGTAAAATGAGGAGCCAGAGCTAGAGCAGACATAGTCCACAGATGGGTGAATTCATACGTAGTACTTTAGAATACTTGTAAAGCACATGTCAGTTTGATATCAAATGCTGAGGTGTTAATATATGCACGGCCAAGAATACTATAATTTAAACATGAAGGTATATGAAATACTGTCAATGGATTCTACTAGGTGCACTTTTGCTTTATAGCTAGACAAATCTCTATATGGACCTGGTACTGCCTGCTGTGAAGGGAATGTCATAAGAACATTTCATATAGTTTAGTGAGTTTGGTTAGTAAAGGTATTCAAGTGTCGAAATACTTTCTTGCAGTATAAAGCCCTGTAATAGGTTGTAGGTGTGTGGTTTTTATTAGTGGTAATTTTATGTTCTGTTTCACTATTTGCCTTTTCAGACTTCTCAGTTCCCTAGCAGTGCTGGGATTTCAGTTTGTCATCCCACAGCCTTCAATTGAACACAGAAAGGTAAGCATTAGAAATATTCAGATTTTGTATACTGAAAGATAAATGTAGAAGACAATAGAGTAAGATATGTATGCAATCTGAATAAAGTTCTGGGAATAAGTGGCTTCTGCTTTGTGCATGTCAGGGTTTTTTTGGTTTCTTGGGGTTTTTTAGTAGATATGTACTTGGTTGAAAGAGGCTCATCAGCTTAATTAGCTGAGTAATTTTGTGGAGTGTTGTAGGTCACAAATAGTTACTCAAGCTTGGGAGCATTTTCATCATGTAAGACACGGGAAAAAGAATTCGTGTCAGTGAGAGCAGCACTTGGACATCCAGGGATTAAAGAACCATCCAGTTGCTGAAAGGTAGCTCTTTCTCTTACAGAGATAGAAATACCTGAAATAGAAGTTGGAAGCATAGCCACACTCTATTCTCAGGCTCAAATTGCTGGAGATTGCAGCTAGAAACTGCTGAAGTTGTGCTCTTGTGAATGGTTCACTCATCACAGACACTGGCATTTCTAAGATGCTTGCACACCTTCCCTCCTGCTCAGCATTAATGAGGTCTTAGCTGAAATACTTAGGTTTTTGTACAGCTTTTCAGGAAAGTAGTGGACAATTTGGAGAGAAAGGGAGAGCAGCAGTGATAGGTATTGGACTAGAAACCCAAAGCTGTCTGACAGTCACAGTTCCTGAAGAGCATAAATGTCCTGTTCAACTCCTTGTGCAGCCCAGTTGAAGAGAAGTTAAAGGAGGTCATAATGATGCAGTCTCAAACTGGCATGGTCCAGTCTGCAGCAAGCTGTCCAAGGGCTCTGTTCTGAACTGCACTGAACATATCTTACATCTCCTTTGTTGTGCAGTTGAGATGGTCATGCTGCTGCTCTGGTTTCAGTACTCTGTTGGATTAGACATTCTTTTGTAACATTGACCGTGGAGAGATGCTGCAGTCCAGCTCCAAATGGCCTTAGGGGGAAAAAAAATCTACTAACTAAAATAGAGTAACTCAGAGAAACAATTGCTTCATTCTGGGAAGCCCCGGAATTAATTTAGATAAAATCAGATTCTTTGTTTCCAGTTGAATGAGAAATGCCACGGGTCTGGGGTGTGTTGTGTACTAGTTAAAGGGACTCGAGGCATGGCACCAAGGGGCCTGGCAACCACCTCGAGCCTTGGTTTTTCCTGAAAACAAGAGAGGCACAAGTTTCCTGGTGATGATCTCAAACAGGCTCCAAGGCTCTCTGTGATTCTTAGCTCTTACACTATGGGAGAGGATTCTATTCATGCCAAACTGTGTTTAAACTGGATGTCTGTATTTATTAAGCTTTTCTGAAACTTTCTGATCCACCTGTCAGCTCCAGACAAGAGAGGCTGTTAGTAACTCTAAAGGCCAAGTCAGACATGTTTCTGAGTGTGAGTTCTCAGCTTTGTAGCTCTGGAAGTTCTTCCCATTCTTTTCATGCAGGAACCTGGCCATGTGTTTGCTGGCATCCCTAGCTGGTATCTCCTGTGTATTTCTGGATGGATGTCTCTGCTGTTTGGCAGAGTTTCTTCTGTGTGAGAGGAAGTTAGTTTTGGAGGAAGAAAGGGAGAGGAGGAGGAGGAGGGAAGGATTTGATGAACAGCGTGTCATTTTAACAAAATAGTGAATAATGCAAGTGGTGTTTGGTAGCTTTCATATACACACTCAGAGGGTACAGCATGTGGAAACTAAATAGCTAGAGCTGAAGTCTAATGCAACATTAGACCATACCCCAATCCTTACTGTGTGTTCATTTTGCAGCTTAAAAATCAAGCATGTGTGCATTATTGAACCTGCAGTGTTGGAGTGTATGGATTCTGCCTTGTGCACCCTGCACAGTAACGTTTCCTCTGAAAGCTATGGAAAGGGAAATAAAGTTGGAGAGTTGGACTTGGGTATTTGGTTGAGTAATTCATTAAAATATTTCCAAATAGTCTAGAGTTTTTACTTGCACTAAAACTTTTGGGGAAATGAAGTAAAACACAGGACACTTTCCCAAAGGAGTTGATGAAAATCCAGTTGTAACAGCCTCTGGGCCCTCACAGTTCAGCTGAGGTGGTTTTTTTTTAGGACTTGAGTAAACTTAAAAGCACCAGGAAATACTATTTTCTGGGTTAATTTATGTATTCGTTTATTGATTTTTAAATCTTGCTTGATTTTAGTCTTTTTTTTTCTTCTTGATCCACATTTAAAGTCACACTAGTTTCAGAGAGGCTCACATAATATAGACTTTTCAACAAAAATCTATATGTAGGTTCCTAACTCTTACTTGTAGGAGTTTTTATTTAGCTTCAGTGTATTAGAACTGTTTAAAGTACCATTTGGATACTCTTGACTTAGTGGCATAGATTTAGGAGCTTAAAATGAAGAAAGAAGTTTATCTTATCAAGCAGCGTTTTCTTTTT
>NW_008682849.1:0-7996 GCF_000695815.1 Acanthisitta chloris
AGGATGGAATGGAAGGGAATGGGGTGGGATAGAGGGATGAGATGGGTGAGTGGGATGAGATGAGATGAGATGTGGGGTAGTGGGATGGAATAGGATTTGGGGGTCAGATGTGATGGGGGAAGACCCTCTTCACTTTTATTCCTGCATTGGAGAGGGGAATTCTGCAGCCCCCAGGGATGTTCCCATCTGCCAGGCTCCCTCCTGCTGCTCTGGGTCCTGCTCAAAGTGAAGGGATAGGATGGAGCACTGTTTCCCCACGGGGTGTGGGGGGACTCTGGTTGGGACAGGGGTGTGCAGTGAAGATGAAAGGTCACAGAATCACTGAATCATGGAACAGTTTGGGTTGGAAGGGACCTTTAAAGGTCAACTAGTCCAACCCCCAGTCCTCTGCTCCACATTGCTATTTGGGACAGTTCAGCAGAGTGGGGGATCTGCTACTTGGCAGCTGAGGGCTTAGCACTCAGATTTATTTGGGAAGATATTACTATGTGTTTTTCACAGCCCAGGGGAGCCTAGTGCTGAGATCCAGGCTGTGTCCCTCCCTGCACATCCAGACCTGCCAACCCAGCAAAATACTCCTTGTCTCCAGAGCAGGACAATCCCAGAACTCTTCTCCCAGGGGACCGGTTTCCAGGGCAGCCCTCACTATCCACCCCAGCTCATTCAGTGGCTCCAGCAGAGGGCAAAGGTGATTTCCACTTCTGAGGAAGAGTTCTGCCTCCCTTCACCCCCAGGGCCACCAAAGGGAGAACTCTGTAAGTGTTAACATCTGTAAATCCTCCCCTCTGAGACCCTGGGACACACCTTATGGAGTGTATGGGAATTTCCCTGTGCCCAGCAGTGATCACCAGAATAGTGTCTGGAGGATACTGGGACAGCTGATGCTCTTGGGATGTAGAAATATCTCATGGGGAGTGGGATTTTGCAGGGCAGGACAGCTGAAAGGAGAACAATGAAGAATCCTCAGCAACCATCTGCGACTGAGGAACAGATTTATCAACACCAATAAGCATCCCAAGATGGTTTAATGATAAAATTAAGGCCTTTCAGGGACAGGCTGGCTTTGATGTGATTTCAAGCCTCAGCAAAGGCTGCAGAGAAGAATGTGTGCCTGTATGAGAGAGAAGCCAAGACTGTTGCCTAAGACACAGAGCCCACAGGCTGCAGCCTGGCTCGTGATGGTGTGAGCACATCCCCATGCTGTGGTTTGCTTGGTTGTGTGCCTTGAAGCTGAACTTGTGACCCAAAGTAACAATCTGACTGCACTGGGCTGAGGGAATCAGGGATTTTGGCTGCTGACCAAAGTGCAACGTGCCCAGGGGTGTGGGTAGGAACACCAAGAGGAAATGGGCAAGGGGAGAGGGGCACAACCTTGAGCAGTTTGAAGCCAGGAGGGAACTTCTTCCCACAGCACTGCCCTGTCCAACATGATGGGTTTATCCCAAGAACACAGCAGCATCCAGGATGGCACATGGTCCCAGAGGTGCCCCCAGGTACCCCAGCCTAGAGGTCATCAAGCCAGTGTTAATCATTGCTGCCCCTGGAGCTCCAGCCCCTCCATCTGGAGATCTCCAGCAGCAGAGGATGAGTCAAACCGAACTGGCAGGACTTTATCTCCAGCCTGGAGAACATCTGAGAACATCTGATTGCCTCCTGATGGGGAAAGGCAGGCAGAAAATGCAAGTGGTTTGGCTGTGCCTGAGCTGAGACCCACTCCATCCCATCAGGCACGGGACTCTGTGTCCCATGATGCTGATGTGTGCCAGCATCCTTGGGCTGGGATTGCAGGCATGGATCAGCTAGCTGCTCCATCAGAGCCTCCCCAGTCCTCACGCTCTCTCTGAACAGCTGGAAATCACCTACCCCAAGGTAGGTTGCTTTCCTTGCAAACCAAACCATCTGATGCTTCATTTCCTGGCCCAGGAAAAGCTGCTGAGTACAAGGAGTATATGTTGTTCACCCTTTCCAGGCAGCTCCAGGGGTTACAGGAATGTCTTAGAGCACTCCAGGTAAGAAGGGAAGCACATTTTTATGTTATTTTCCCTTTAGATCAAGGATGTGAAGTGACTTTTTTTCCTTGGGGACCAACAAGCAGTTGCTTGCACCTCACAGCCCTTTACACCTGCAGGAAGGAGCTGGGCCAAGGTAACACCTTGGTGTCACTCCATGTGTCTTCTAGGTGCTTGGGGCTGAGCTCTTCACCCTCTGTCGTTTGTCTGGATTTGGTGGAAATGGGATGGATATAGGTGACCTGAAGGAGAGCACGTGGCAAGTAGGGAAGAGAGATGGAAGATGCCTTTGGACCTCTGAGCAGCTACAGATAATAAGTTATATTAAGGTGTATAAGGAAAATTCAACTCCTACTTTGATTTTTGCCTAGAAACCACTTTAAGGCAAAACTTATTCCACCCAGGCCTAATTCATTGCTCATCCTGATCTTGAAATATCAGTGTGAGATACTCTACAGTGTGGATTTTCCTTCTCCCACCTTCCTCCTGCTTCATCTCAAGAGTCTCTAGGAAGCAATGACAAGTTTTCTTTCTTTGATTCACCCATCATTGTGATGCCAAGAGTATGAATTTCAAGATATAAGGAGAGGAAAAAAAAAACCACCCCAAAGCTCACATATATCCTGGGTGTTTCAGTTCACCAAGGAAACAGTTTTAAATAGACCCACCAAGAATTTTAGGCCAAAGCTGGAGTGAAAATGTGATTAAGGCAGAGAAAAGTTGGTGTTCAAGCCCTTCACTCTGGCTCAAAGGTTGGCAGATCAGAGGCTTGGGCTCTCACCCAAAAAGTTCAGGCTGTGCTCTCCCAACTCCTCACCACATGGGCAGGAAGGAGGATCCTCTCCAGGGACTCAGGATGAGTCCAAGTGCGTCGTTAGGAGGCTTTCCAGGAAAGAAAGGCTTGGAGAACAAAAATCTGGCTGAGTCTAGGTAGGGTCATGGAGGGTGAGATACACGAGAAACCTGAGTGTGTGAAAGACTTTGTAAGCTAAAACCTGCCCCACCCTTGGTCCAGGAAGATGCTGAGTTGAATTAGCTTCATCCTGGCTGGGTGATAGGACAGGAGATGGGCAGGATGCTCCTCCTGGGGTTTCCCATGCTGTTCTAGACCACAGGGCTGGCAGCAGCACTTCAGCTGCCATGTGGGAGAAGAGGATCTTTGCTTCAAATGTGAGCAGTGTCTGTGTGTCCAACAACAAAACCAAAACCAGCCTGCTGCCCCCCAGGCACAGGTGACACAGGAGGAGGATCCCTGGGCCTTGTGCATCTCTGCTGCCTTCCCATACAGTCCTGACAACCCTGGAATCCTGCAGGGTTTCCACATGGGAATACAAAGGTATGTTGGAAAAACCCACAAAGCTTGGGTTTGCCTGGTTTCCAGCCTCTGTTGCAGGTCCTGGGGTGGCTGATAGTTCATTTACTCTGAAAGCCTCCAAAATTCCCCTCTCTCTTCATCCCCACATTAGTATTTAAGGATCTCTCCTGTTTAAAGGACAATAGGTTTTCTCAGGGTGTTTTAAAGAAGTTTAGAGGAGCTAGACAAGGTTCCATCTCGCCCCAAAAAACCAGTATCACATGTTTCTCATCACCTTCAGCCTGGAGATTTATGACTCAGGACTCGGAGCTCTGTGTTCCCACCTGAGACAGGTCCATCTCTGATTAATTTCCTTTGTGGGATGCTCATGTTAGGAACACAGACACCAAAGGTGCCTAAAGCCACTGAGCTTGCACTGGGGTGAAGCTGCAGATCTGGGTGAGCCAGAGAGGGTGTTAAAATGCTGCACATCTGGAATAAGCCTGGAGTGATGAGGATTGCACAAAGCAGCTGCTGAGGATGCTCATCACTCAGGCAAACCATTATGAAGTTCCTTCATTTTCATCAGCCCATAAACCATGTCAGAGTGGAACAGGGAGGAGGGGAAAAGTGGTTTTTTTGGTAGAAAAGAGCATTTTCATTCTAACTTGCCATATTTATTTAGTGCTATTTAGGGGCTAGTCCATAGGTAAAGCAGCCCTGGGTAGGCCTGGAGGTCTCTGTCAGATTTGAAGGGTTTTATTCCCATATCAGCCACAGCTTTGGAGTCTGAGGAAGGACCAGGTGATCCTTGGAGGATCTTCTTGCTAATGTGCTGCCTCAGGACACCTTAGAAGCCTCAAGACCCAGCAAGGAAGCAAAGAAGCAGCTGCCCAGGGAGGAGGTTGCAGTGCTAGAAATAGGATTTAGCCCTTGATTTTGGAAAGCTATAAACCTGCTTCCCTTACAGCCACACCTGGACACACCTGGAGCTCCAAAGCCACCCTTGAAGATAGCTTCACAAGGGTTGCCTTGTGGTGACACCTCCTTGCTCTGTAAATCCAGGTGGGAAATGGAATTGAAGGCAGTGGATGGTGTTACAAACCAAAATGCAAGTAAAAATAGAGAATAAATCGGGGAAAATAGAGAAAAAGGTACAAAAAATATAATGATGGTTTAGAAATCAGAGGTGAAATCCTTGTGAGTCATATCAAATCAAATTCAATCATCAAGTCACCCCCGTGGTCCTCGATGTGCTCAGCATCCAGGGCACTAAGTGTATTGGAAGTGGCATCATCAGCTGATAAACCAAGCCCCAGCCTGATGCCCTTGCCCTTTCCTACCTCCTAAAAATCTGATTTTCCTACATTTTAGGGATCCAGGGGAATGAGCCCAGCATCACTCCAACACCTGCTGGACCTCCTGTGCTGTTGTTGCAGCATCTCCAGGGATGAACTGGAGGGGGTGTCAATATTGCACTAAGGGGAAGGGAAAACCATCTTTTAATGGGATACTGAGGGTTTGGAGGTACCAAAGCCTCGATCACCACCACTTCTAAGGCAGGAGAGCCCTCTCGTGGCTGTGGCTCTGCAGGAGGGACAAGGCAGTGATTACCTGTTCCTACTGGCACATTTTGCTGCTTAATTCACTCACTGACTCCAAATCAAGCCCAAATTTCCCCTTTCCGTGCAAACCTCAGGTGAGTACCCATTTCCCTGACTCTCCCTCGCCAACCTTTGCAGGTAGGAAGGTTTCACTTGGGATAACTTGGCAGGACATGAGTCAGGGTTCGGATTTAAAGCCCAGCTGCTTTCCCAAGCAGAGATTTCCTCCCTCCTGCTTACTTTAAAAGGAAAACTAATGGAATGTCTCCTTTTGCCATGGGATGGGGTTTGAGCTGGCTGCAGGACCCCTTCGCTCTCCCTTTCCCAGCAGAATCCCTGCGATGGAGTTAGGATTTCCCACCAGTGTAGGACACCACTGACATCTAGTGGTATCAATTTTTGGGATCGTTGCGGCTTTACTCACAGCTCGAATAGCTCTCCTAAGTGTTTTCCCTGGGCTGAGGGCAAACGGGAATACCTAGAACTCAGCCTGGAGCTGTAAATTCGGATGGGAACCTACTTGCAGAGCCAGGAGGGGACAGCAAAGCATCCCAGACACCCCCGAAAAAGGGATAATCTCTCTGCTGCAGAGCAGGAACAGCGAATGCAATGCAGGTCTCACCCTGGCAGCCACAAATCCCTTGGGAAATAGGTGCCAGGCAGCAGGATCCCTTGGGGAAGAGTGCGGGAGAGCTGTGCCCGCTGCCTGGCTCTGCAGAGCTGGGGACACGCAGAGGGGAGCAGGGCAGACGTTTGCAAGCTGTTTGATCAAAAGGGTCTTTAAATCACAGTGACTGGGGAGTTAATGGCTTTCACATGCTCAGGCAGCCCCTGCGAGTCAGGGGGAGAAGGTTTGGTGACAGCACGTCCTGCAAGGGGTTAAGAAACAGGAACCCCCAAAAGCCTTGGAGAGTTTCATCCTCTGCAGGGAGGAGATGCAGAGGTGCAGCCAGGTGAGGTTTTGCTCTTTCCCAAAGTGGCTTCGAGCTGGTTTGTAACGAGCCCGGCGAGGCTCCGAGAAATTCCAGCTACTGTTTGCAGAGTGAGCCGCTAATGAAAACCAGCGCTGCCTCCAAGCTACGATGCAAGCACGTCCTCCCAGATCAAAGATGCAGCTCCGGGAGCGGAAAGCCGGGAATAAATTACATCCTGTCGCCTGCAGCCTTACCTGTCCCAGTTCAGAGCAGTTCACCCCCTCCCTGCCTCCCCTCCTGTGGGAAGGCAAAACCCGAAGAGCTGCTGGCACCTTTCAGTGGGGTTTGGGCTTGGAGGAGGCAGAGTCAGGGCTCACTTTTGGCTTCTGGTCCTGCCTCTGTGCTTTCCTTCTGGGATTAAAACACAAACTGCTTTCTCCCCAGCATGGTGAAGCTGCAGAGGGAGGAAAACCCACCCTGGTCAGTGGGAAGAGGCAGCAGCAGGCTGAGCTCCCTGCCAGGAGAGCAGGAGGATGTCAAGGAGAGCAGCCAAGGCATTGAGTGTCAAAGGACCACACTGGACCCTGGAAAGATGTTCCAGACCAAACTACATCATGCCTGGGGTGGCTTTCCTGCTCCCCTGTAGTTTTCTGGCCACCCCACATCTGGATTGGAAGTGTCCCCTCCACATCTGTATCACTGCCCACCAAGGGCATCCCAAATTATTCCTAATTATTATTTCCTCCCCTTGTATGGTCACAAACCCACACTTTAAAAGGAGAGGAGTAACCAGAGCCTTGGCCCCAGGGCAGCTGCTATTTCGAGCCAGGACTCTGTGTTTACTATATAGGTAGGGATGTGGCTTTTAAGTGGAGATAATAATAGAGAGGCAGATGTAAATATGTCCTGGAGTAAAGGGAGAGCAGCCTTTAACCTCATGCCTTGTTACTCAGCCCTGGCTGGACTCTGGTTTCCCAGGAATTCTGAAGTGCCAAATGCTGCTTTGCCCTTTTGGATCTGTTTAGGATTAGGCTGAGGGGAAAAAATTCCCACAGTGTGGAGGAGTTGGTCCTTGGGCTTGCATGCACAGTAAGGTTAGAGGAGAACAAGTCTGGCCCTGAGTGTGTGCTACTCCCTGGAAAAGGTTTAGGAAATCTCCAGGATAGGATTCACCACCCCCAGAATGCAGCAAGGACATCCCAGGATATCCCAGTGCTGCACAAAGGACGCTCCAGGGGCCAGGAATCTCATGAAGTAATGGGGAAGGAGGGCTTAAGAGGAAAAAAGGAGTAATATATATGAAGTGATTTCCCTTTCTCCGTGACAGCTGCTTGTTCCCAGCCAGGGACAGAGTGTTTCTGCCCCTCTCCTAGTGTTTGCCATGCTGAGCACACAGTAGCTACCTGGATTTACAGCTTGAGACTTTTATACTCCTGTAGGATTTGCCCTCACTGCAAGGGAATGCAGATGGGAATTAAACCTCAGTGTGAAAGGGGGTGAATGAAGGGTTTGTAAATGAAGTCACACAACACACGCAGAAACAAAATTCAAGTGATGGGAGGAGTTGGCTGCATTGTTTTATTCTCATAGGTATTTTCCACAAGTTGATTTAGCCCATTGCCTTATTCCAGCTGGAGGAAACCCCATGTGGACCCAGCTGTTGGTTCAGGGCATGGAAACTCCTTGTACGTGTGTCCCCGTTGGAGTTTTCCCTGGGGCCCAAAGCCCTTTCTGTCCCTGGCTAAGGGAAGGACATGGGAACCTCCCGAGGCACCTTCCGAAACGAGATGCTCTCCAGCTGGCAAGGGCCGAGTGCTTTCCAGCTGGGGAAAGATGCTGGGGAAAATGGGAGAGAAAAATCACCCCTTGGGGCAAATCATTCCATGGTGTGGGGAGAAAAGTGTGCCAGCTCCCCCCTGCCGGGGGCAGGACCCTCGGAGCCTGGGCAGGATCGGAGCGGGACGAGCAGCGTTTGGGCTGAAGAAGGGGTTAATGCTGGGAGAGCAACAGGCTGGAGTTGACACTTGGAGGCAGGCGGGGCTGCCGGCGCCTGATTGGCCTCAAATCGCATCCAAAAGTGGGTTGTTGAGGTTTTTTTTCTTTTTTCCTCTTTTCTTTTTTTCATCTCCGCTTCTTCTTTTCTTTTTCTTTTTTTTTTTCTTTTAAATTTTATCG
>NW_008682850.1:0-25650 GCF_000695815.1 Acanthisitta chloris
CACAGCCCCTGCCCAGCGCTCCCTCGCAGACAGCATTTCAGCGCCAGCAAGTCCTCCATCCCCAGACACATCGTCCCCGCGTTTTCCATCACACACAGCGAGTTTGTCAAAGACATTTGGTACAGCGATGGAAATGGGTGGGAAGTTCGGAGCAAAGAAACTCACACGGAGCCCGACTTTCCTCGCAAGTCAGCCAATGGCAAAGCTGTCATCATTGCAAGACACAGAGCTGTATTTCAACCTGCTCATAATCCCCCTAAAAGACCAAATATTGCTCGAACCTCAGCGCTGGCATCCCATACATGGTCCGAGCCGGGGCCGGGCAGTGGAGCCAGGCAGACTGGGTACCTGGGATTGGCACCTCCAGCCCCTTTGGTGGGGCTAGTCAGGCTAACCCTGCCTGGCATTTGTATGCTCTCGGTTTGAAAATCCATTAAAGGTGGTTAAAGTGGCTCTTCTCCTTGAAACAAGATATTGGGGTGTTCCTTCATACAGTCAAAAGTATTCAGCGGGAATGGTAAAATAAAACCGAAACAAGCCCCTTCAAAAGCCTATAAAAGTATAGCTTTCTCTGTCCCCACAGTCATTATTTCTTGTAAACTTTTATACATATAAGGTACTTTAGTAAATTCCAGCTCCGGTTTTGGCAATTCCTGCCTCTCTGCCTCCTTGTTTACCTATCATCTTTCACACATAGCCCTTTGCCAATTTACTAATTCTGTCCTATTCCCTGGTTTCATGTGTTTCCTCAAGGACACTGATCTGAGTCTTACTGTTCCAGTAGTTCCTTTAGCCAGTGTTCTTGATCCAAATCCATAGCAAATAACCTATTATCCACAGAGACACAGAAGTATTCAGTATGCTCTTGAAAAAGACAAGTATTTCCCAGTTCATCAGTCACAGACGTGATCAAACTCAAGAAATTCTGAAATTGTGAGTGAAGAAAAAATAATTGCGTTTGGACTAAGTTTAGAAAATTTCCCAATTCAATAATTTTCCCAAGTGTTTTGAAATAGTTGAGACACCTGTGATGTAAGTGACTGAACAAAACTGAGCTGGGCAGTTCCAGCTCCTCCAGGCTTCCTGCCATAGCTGTGGCTCCTAACCTACAGTCCTCCCAGCACAACCTGGATTTTGGCACATCTAGGCTGTGCCCGGGGCTGAAGTTGGCAGATGTGCCAGTGCCTGGGGCTTGCAGCCTCTCCCTTCCAGAGGAAGGGATGTGGAGACCAGGAGTTGTCCAGCTTTGTGGCAGCCTTGCGGCAGCAGTGCCTTGGAGCTCTGGACTCTGCGTGTATTTCAGAGTAAGGTCTTAGATGAACTAGTAGCAAACCAGAATTGTTTGATCAGAAATCTTTGATGGCAGGTTTTTGTACAGTCACAGTGGCTTTCTTTTTCCCCTAATTGGAAAACTCCTGAGAATAATACTTCCTGGCTGCAGCAGAATAGAATCAGGCCTGGGGTGTCTGAGCCACAGAACACGTAGTCATTTTGGATCAACGGGAGTGTAAGTTAAGGCAAACAGAATTACCTGAGTGTAAGAAGTTCAGGAGATCCTCAAAGCCCTTCCAGCTGGAACCAAGGAATCAAAGAGCAGCAGCTGTTACAGTGATCCACATACCTATCAGGAGGTGTGCACCAATCTTGCTCTACTGCAAAATCAGCACAGAGAAGGACACTCTTTGCTGATGATTCCTGTAATTGTTCTCCAGACCTGGAAACAAAGCTAAATTTGTGCAAGCACTTCCATCTTCAGAAACTTATAAAAGTGCATAAGGCCATTGGACATATCTGAAGATATTGCTGTTCCTCAGAAACAAATTACCCAGCTGAACATCATAGAAATAATGAAGTTGTCAGCAACAACAGCACAACTGAGATGTTTTGTCAGCCTCCTGTTGATTATGCTATCTAGTCAGGCACTCCAGATAGAGATAATTTATGCCATGTATTGTTTGGTCATGACTACTCCCAGCTGCACTGCATGTAATTCGAGTTACAGCAGAGCATTTTACAAACAGAAATTAACAGGCTTTTCATAGCTGGCAATTTCTAGATTAGGAAGGAATAAAGAAAAGACAGAATTTACCAAAGCTGAACCTGGAGCAAAGCTGAACAGAGGCAGACACACACAGTTCCAGAGAAGCACCATTTTTCTCAAGCTATAGATATTTTTAGGGTTGTGGCACAGCCATTAAAAAGACCAAAGAGAATATAGAAATATGTAGATAGGTGTCAAGGTGTCAATTCAGCTTCTGTAGGACTGCAGTAATTAGCACTGTACTTATTAATATAAGGCCCATTTCTCAAGATTGATTTCCCTTTTCTTCAAAACTTGTTATATAAGAGCATCTATTATAAAGCACTACACAAGTGTCATTATTTTTCACACTGAATAAACAACTTCCGACTGTTCTGCGAACCCCAAGCACTGTTTATTTCACTAAACAGATACTCCTTAAAGAGCAGCTTGTTTGCATCGATAAAGCAGAAATGTGTTTAAGGGCAATGATTTCTGTTTAACAAATTATAATCAAGCATTTAAAAAGAAACACAAAAAAACCCACAAAACAAACATGAAAAATCCCTACAAAAAACCCCAGAATAAGGTACCATTTCAGGAAAACCTTGCTGCTGAGGACAAGCAGTAGAAAGAGAGAGGCTATTTTCAAAGGCTAACATTTACCTGGGGAGAATAATTTGTGCAGATCCTGATGGAGACAGATTATTCTAGGTAACAACAGTTCAAACCAAGAGCACATTTATCTGCATTATCAGAGGAAGAACCACAAGAAGATCTGTCTCTCTAGACCAGCGTTTGTGAACAGCCCTGCAGGTCATCTCTGTACCAGGGAAGTGTCACACCTCCTGGCTGTGAAGCTTTGCTGGGATTCATGCTGCAATCATTTGGTCTGATGTGGCTGTTCGTTTGCATTTGAGTTGAAATGAAAATAACCCTGAGCAATTCCAAACCACTGTCTCACAGGAGCAATATAAACCCCCAAACAGAATAGAAGCAATTGCTGTGAAGTAATTCCAGATTTTCCAATGCCATTCCATTTCACATTGAGTGCAAAAGCACATTTAAACATTTCTTTTTTTGCTAAGCATTTATGACAGCTTTCAAATCATGAAGGTCCAAGGTTTATTGCAGAGGCAAAGTACATGGACATAACAGTTTTTGTAATACTTTTATACTTTCGAGAGAAAAGGACATATGATTTTGTCTATAAGGGCATGGGGCACAGTGGCAAAACTCAAAATATGGATCATTCTTTCCTTGAGTGCAACTTTTCAATAAACTTAAATTAAAATGCACAAAACACAACCGAATCTTTCCTGTGTAGAATACAGGAGATCTGTAACACTGCCAAAAATCATTGCTTTTTTTATTGCAGTGGAGGCTTTATGTGGCAGTTAGAATAGCAGTTCATTAAAATATCTTCTAATCATTTTCCTTAAGCTCTAAAACTGATGAATCTGTTCCCTTTCAATTAATCATGTCAGGCTCTCCATAAGCAATAAAGGTTAGCACTTGGCCTCACTCTGTTGCCATAAGTCCTAGTTGCACCACCACAAATGAGATCAGAATAGAAAGCGATCATTTCTCCCTAACTAGCAATACTGTTTGGATGGATGTAGTTCACAGCCTCTCTTTCCATTCCTCTGACTTCTTCACATCCTAATTAATGCTTCAACAACCTCCAAAGGTGAGAAACAAATCTGAAATAAATTCCTACTTTTCATGGCAGGTTGCAGCAAGTCTTACTCTTTTTTCCGACAGGTCAAAGAGAATCTGATTCAGATCATGAGATTCTTGGTTTTATTTCCCATACTCAAATTCTGACTTAGCAAAGTACCTGGGATGTAGCCTTCAAGCCACTTACTATTCCTTTCAGGTCTGAAAAGAGCCCAATTCCTCTTCAGGAGGGGCTGTGGTAGAGGCCAAATCCTGATGTATTAGCAAAAGTCTATGAATTTCCATGCTGTTTGTAGGCTTCCCTCCTCCTCACTCCTCCTCAAATCAGAGGGAACAATGCTGGTTAGTCTCAGGACAGGAGGTGCTTACAGCACACAGCTGGACTCTGGCGAGTGCCTGGACCCACTGTGCCCGAGACACTGGCATGGCCTGCTCCAAGTCACACTCTCAGCTGGGCCAAGTTTCAAAATACCTTTTGTTCTTCAAACCACAGTAAAACGCTTGGTAGTCCTAAAGTATAGAGACATTGGCTGGGAAAGCCTTTGAGATATCTGGCTTACAGATCCTAAAGGTTTCCTGTATCAGGAATATTTTATTATCTTCATATTCACTTATGTTTCAGTTGCATGCAGCAAATTGAAAAGATTAAAAGTTAACTTCAAAAAGTGTAAACAAACCAAGAGCCTATTAAAAATAACTACCACCTATATTTTTATAAATGAGGTGCTTCAAATGCATTTGTACCTCCCTATCCAGATATTACATTCATTCGAGTTGTCACAGGAGACAGATGGGGAGTATAATTTGCTGCTGTGTTAAAAGATTGAACATTGATTTGGAAACAAGGGCTCATGGTCCAATGAAACAATACTCTGCAGCCAGAAGTGCTAATCTGACTTCATCTGAATTGTGTTCATAAATATTTGCAAAACCAGGCAGCTTAGGTGGCTTAATTAAGAAAACACTTGCTTTTCACCTTTAGGAGTTCATTTCCTTCAGGGTCAGTGTTTGCTGATCTTACAGCTATCACACAAACTTCTACACACGCTGGAATGATTAATGATCTCTGCTCCCAAAAATTATGAGGTGCTATAAGGAAAAATTAACTGGATTCACATAATGTGAAACCTCTCACTGAGTACCTTTTCTTTGTGCTTTTTTAAATAAGGGGTGTGATCTGTAAGTTACAGATAACTTGTATATCAGCACCCCACAAACCTGCATAGAATTATCGCTCGTGTAATGCAGTGAGTCTCTGCTATAGGCAACTCTGAGCCCAACTGAAATCTTACAGATATAAGTACTGGCAGGAGAATTACCCTATAAAGAGCACTGATCAATATGACACCTGAGCCTTTGTACAGGACGAAATGCCTAACGTTTTAACTCAGATGCTCTTCTTGATTGTAACATCAACACCCCCAAAACCCCCCACACCCCCAAAGCCACAAACCCAAAAATGTGCAGTTTTATCACACCGATTTTAATTTCTGTTTTGTGAGTCTTTTCTTTAAAAGAGGTAAATGATGTGCTTGAGGTTATATTCTGCAGCATTTCACTCAGTGCAGGTCTTTTGAATGATGTTACTGAGGATGCAATTTGCCCCTCTGAAGACATGATTTTGGGAGAGCTCCTGCATCTGTACCTCTATCCACTTTTCCAAATAGGCACTATTGAAACAGATTCAATGCAACATCCACTGCTGCTACTCACTAGCAATAAAGCCATGGATTTACTGTGAAATGAGAATATGTATAACAGACAATCTTGTGCGCCAGTACTTTGGAAGCACCCGATCTTTCTATTGCCTGTACTTGCTAATAAAACTATGTAGTTTGGTTTCAATTTAGGGGCCCCAATGAGAAAGGACCTGAGGATTAGCCACTATCAATATGCAGGATGAACTTGTTATCTTGCTTTGTAGTTTATATAAATTTGCTGAAGAACAGAAGGTCGATTTGGCTATTCCAGCTGTTCTGAGGAAGGAGCAGTGTTAAACATGAATCATAGTGTTCTGTCTTAGAATTGCTGTTGCAGATGGCTCTGTTGCCTGCTGTTCAATACAAATAAAGTGACTTTTCTTGAGAGAAATAGTGAACTACGGCGGGGGGGAAGTCAAGCTGATATGAACAACTTCAACCTGGAATCATAGATAAAGAGCAACCATGAAAAAATATAAAGAATCCATTTTAAATTTATAACACAGGAGCATTTAGTGACAGAGTAATCTCTTTTACAATATTCTATCAGAAAACTGGCACACACATTCACACTGACCTCAGTACAGGGATGGGTGTTTTGTACTGGAATGACTGCTCTAAGTATGAACACTTGAAAGTTCCATGGATTGCAAATAGAGGGAAGAGGAAAAGGAAAGTGCAGAGAGTGGTTTGTCCAATGGTTACTCAGTGTACCTGTGGCAGAGCTGGAACAGGACATGAATATTGTTCCAATGCCTACTTATTCTCCATCACATGGCTTAACAGAGATACTGTTGTTTTGTCTTAGCTCATCTGACCTTTACCCCCAACATTCGAGAAGTGACCATGGAACTGAATTTTCAAATTACTGACATGCTAGATTGATACTTGTGTTAGGAGAGCGCAGAGATTAGATTACATAGGATAGAATAAAGCTGGTGGCCAATCATAGAATGTTAAGGGGTTGGAACCTTACAGATCATCCAGTCCCAACCTGCCTGCCGTGGGCAAGGACACCTTCCACTACAACAGGCTGCTCAAGGCCTTATCCAGCCTGGCTTTGAACACTGCCAGGGTTGGAGCACCCAGAACCTTCCTGGGCAACCTGTGCCAGGAAGCCTCACAGGAAAAATTGATTCCATCCCTTTTTCTTTAAATGAAGCTATATCAAAAACCAACTTAACACAAGGAAGTGAACCTGTTCATTTCACAGTTTAAATACAGCTGTGAGACTGTGATATAATATTGTTATAACACAGTTTTTCCTGTTTCGTGAAGAACATCCAGACACTCAAAAGTACATGTTCAAACAGGTTCAGCCCTTAAAGAATGATTCTTTAGAAGGGTGAGAAATCCAAGACTAACTACCAGCCTCGTGAAAATAGGCAATCTAAAACTGGAATGCTCTGATATATCAGCACACAAACTGTGCTGGGAGAACACAAAACTGGGGACACACAAAAAGACAAGTGAAGTTATGTTCGCTAACACTGGAAGAAGCACAGATACAAGCTTAATAGTACCAGTCCACCACCACAAAAATTGCCTAGATTTAAAAACCAACCGAGATAGAATATATTGAAAAGAAAATATTAGGTACAAACAATGAGGTTTTTAGACATGATTAGAGAGCAGTTGTGCTTCCTCAGGTATAACAACCAGGTAAATAACTTACTGTAAATAGAACTTTTGAGAAAACTGCCTGCAGATGATTTCCAAATAAAAACGAAGGTAAAATTCACTACAGCATTTGCTTGAAATTATACTACCAACTAATCATCAAGTAGTGCCTTTCAATATAGAATAATTAATACAACTGGCTAGCATACACAGATGGCTGAGAAAGTTAAGCTTATGAGTGAAATAAGGAAGTAAGAGAAGTCTGAAAGTAATGACAGTGGAATTTTTTTCCATTTTCTCTATATAAAGAGTGCTTTATATTGGTTCGATATTTTCACCTCAGTCTCTGAGAAGACAATATTAGACAATTTCACCTATTTCAAATAACACAGGATTTTATACTTTTCTTAATCCAGGAACAAACGGATAAGGAAAAAAACCCAATTTGCCTTTCTTTACAATTGACTGGTCATGATTAAAAAGGGTCAAAAATTACATCGGCATTATCTGTCCTGTTCTGAAAATAATACTACATTAGGAATGAATGATGCAAAAATATCTTCAAACACCTCAGGAAATGAGAAATGAAGACAAGCAGTCCAGGATCAGAAATTACCATCCAAACCTACTGCAACAGGCTCTGAGCCAATCAATTGCTGCGAGAGTGTGTTTTGATTGGTGTCATTCTTTTGCTGGACAGAAGACATGAAAGGCTTTTCTTAACCACAGGTTGAACATTCTGCAACTTGTTCCTATCACCCACAGCTCATCTGTTGTTGTCCTTTCTTGGCATCTTGTATGGAATCTGAACACCCATGCAGAAGCTTCTTTAGCTTCCACTGATCATTGTAGCAGCAATAAGAAGCTGTCAGGGAATCCGAGTGTACAGCATTCACCTAGTGCTAGCTTGGACACAGATTGTTTTAAATTCTGAAACACATTTTGTTTAAAAATTGCAAAGGCTTAGAAGTCATAGAGGAAATTACTTTTGCATCCACCACATTCTTCCAAGAGAAAGTTCAAGGCAGGAAGGCATGCTAAAAATTAGTTCAGTACCAAAAGATAGGCAAAAGATAGTAGATTATACTGAAACAAAAATAGATGAAGCTTTAATTTCAGTGACGGATTAATTCCTTTTCTTACAAGTAGATATACGGTTAGATAACTCAGTCTCATCAGTTTAAACTGATAGAAGTTCAGTCAGCAGAAGAAAGTGAGCTCCTATTTTGGGAAATCATTTTGAAAGTCCCAATAGATGTGTATCTGCATCGTTCAGTGTGAAAACTTTCAAAGAAATGGTCCAGGATGTGTTAAGACTTATCCTTAGAATGGGTTTTTGACAGGGTCTGGGAAAGGAAAACATGCAGAGGACTTCTAAGAGCAACTTCTGATCATAGTTCTTCAATTACAATAGCAGTTCGTAAAGACCTGAAATAATAGGACACTCTCTCTGTTAGGTATATTCTGTGACAGAGGACATAGGAATTTGCTTTTCCAAAAGCTAAATGAAGCCCAACTTCACAGACTCTATGTAACAATGAAAGCAATGCCCTAATGTATTGGATCTTGGAAATAAAAGCAAACAACTTAGGAGCTCCTCAAGTATGTCTATATATCTGTGTCTATATCTGTCTATCTCGAGCATTTTGTCTTTCTGGAAAGCCTCCAAAATCAGTCATTTGGATGAAGCATTATCCAGGGGAATATAAATGCTATCAGCTTATTGAAGAGATGCACATAGATTTTTCCAGTAGCTTGCAAGTATTAAAAAGATATTATGAAATAACAAATCTATGACACTGCTTAACTTGCAGTTTTCTGTTGCAATTCAGCAACTGTTTGTTACAGTCTGAAGATGCTCCAGTTATCACCTCTGAGCTGTCTGGTTGTAAGGTCATGGAAGACTCTTTTCAAAATGTTGCATCAGATTTCCTAAAGCAAATATTTATATAACTGTTAGGTTGCTTCACTCTTAGAAAATCAGCATCTTGGTTTTCTCACTGCTTTGATGGTCATCTTCATGGCAATGATCCTGTGAAATTCAGAGCTTCAGAGTGGGGTTGGGGAAAAACTGCTTTGGTAGCTCTTCCTTTTATTTATGCTTTATATTGCAAGATCAGAAGTGTGGTGCATTCATGTCTACACCTCATGCCAACTATTATTCAGCAAAGTTGGCTGTTACCCAGAAAGATATTGTACTGTGAATTTGCAGCAAGCTAGTTAAAGCAAATCAATTTAATGACAACTTATTATACTCAAAAAATTATTGCAATGATGAAATTCTTTCTTGTATTTGGAATTATAACAAAGCATTTATAAAAGTTACAGGCAAACATTAAAGTCATATTTCATGCTAACACTACTGTAAAAGTAGGAATTTGAAGGACTGGCAAAACAATGCTGTGCAATGATGGCTCTGATCAAGCTGAAAATGCTGGTTAATCTCTCATTAACTTTGCTACTGCAGGAATAAACCATTCATGATCGATGCCTTAATGATGCCATAAACAAACCATGACATAGTCATTTCATAAGCACTGCTTCATTTCCCTTCCCTCGCACAGAAAAGCTGCTCTCATGTCTATTCATCACCCTTTAAACGAAAAGGGAAAAGATACTCGTTCGATAAACGTAAGAGGCACAATAATGCTAAAATATCCAAAGTTATCAGCAGAAAGATGTTACACATGGATGCTGTCCTCAAGTAACCTTCTGCAGAGCTTCCTGAAGAACTGTGACAGCACTGCTTCAAAGACAAGGCAATTCAACATATTTTTGCACCAATTTACAGAAAAAAGTTTTTAATGCCATTCCAAACAAGTCTGCTAGATTTTGAAATGGTGAATTTAATAGTTGACAGACACTCCTTTAAGCTTCTAATGTAGCTGAAATAGCTGCCATCTTAGGAAACAAAATTAATAGAATGAATCATGTTTTAATCTACATTTTCAGGTTTTTATTAAAGCTGCTTCTTTAATATTTCTTTAAGCTGCCTCATGCATGCAATGGCAAGTCACAGACTTCCAAGCAGGCCCAGTACCAGCACTGGTACCAGTACAGGCTCACTGCCTTCTAAGGCTAAATTATATCAAAGCACTTCCACAGCCATTAAACCTCACGTTTCCTTCCCCACAGCTGCTTCAGGAAGAAACTGTTCTTTGATGACTTCCCTAGTGAATGAATCATTTTAGACTTCCCTTTATGATTACTCCTGTTCTGCCCACCCACTTACAGCATCGACTATAATAAGGCTATTTATGGTAACTAGTACAAGATAAATTAAACCCACATTTTGGATATGCATATGCAAACCCAGAGCAACCACCTTTGTGCCTCAGGAGGCACTGGCTGACGTGGGACTGAGTTGTGTATTCTGCTATTTTAATATGCCTCTCTCCAACCTCTTGTTGGGATTCTTGTGCCACACACATGTGGCATTAAATGGCAACGTCATGCCCCTCAGCTGCTCTTTGGCATCAAGATTGCTGAGGCTGTAAAAGCAGCCAGAGATGCCCTCTTGGCCATGTAAAATGCTGTGATTTCCAAGTGTGGGTGTGACACTGGGGCCCACAGGGCTACACACTAGAGATCTCCTGGAGCTAGGTACAACTCCAGCTACATTTATGTCTTTCCAACTGTCTTTCTACTGAATTTAATGCCAATATACACACCAATTCCTTCAGGCCTCAAGAAGGCAGTTACTTTATTCAACACTGTATTTATACTACTGGATTTATAAGGATGTGTTTTTAAAATATTGAGAAAAACTAGTTTGAGGTTACAAGTGGTGCCTCAGAAGGTTCTTCCCTGACTTGACAGGCAATTTTTAAAACAAGAAGAGCAGTTCTGACAGATTGGACTGACTCTGTAGTGTTGCAATTAGATCACTAACCTGGTAAGAGGGAAGATCATTCCCTCCTCTCCACACCAGCCTGTGAGTTTTGAAATACTCCTTGATCTGCCTCGTTCAGAGGAGAAATGAAAGTATGGACTAGAAGATCACAAATCCAATGTACAATGGGCAAAGTTTCCAGTTCTCACATCCCTTAGTCAGAAATTCATCCTGAATTCTGAGAAAATTACTCAAGCGTTGATGTCATTGTGTTTTGAGAAAAGCTTTGGTTTTTATAAAGAGCTTTCCAGTGAAAACCGTATAGTAAGAAGACATAATTAGCTCCTATTTAGTGCAATATGAATGCAACATAATGACCACCCTCCCTTTTGTGCATGAAACCAGCTGAAAGAAACTCAATATATGAAATACAGAAGCTTGGAACATTCTGCAGTGTGCACAGTAGTCTGAAGCAGGAAAAAAATGCTGCTGAAATCTTTACAGTATTAAGATCTGAATAACAAAGATAAACATATAGTAATGTGAGTAACAAGCATAAAGCTTTCATCTCTCTTCATGGGAAATCCTATGGAAGGTGAATAAACCCATAGGGACCATTGTAGGAACTTGTGCCATACCATTTGAGAAAGCTTTCTTTTATCCCAATAGCTGACAACAAAGTATATGCATTTAGAACAGATTTCTTTTTTCCCTGTAAATCTGCAGCTAACTGCAATTTTTAAGCCCCTCATTTGTTTAACTACCAGGTTTAACAAGGAAAGTTGGCATTGAAAAAGAAAATAAATCAAAATTCAGTTAGATCTGGCACCTTCCTTGTTCATTTTCCCCCAATAGTCCTAACGTACGAGTGTTATTCTCCCTTCTCTTCAGAGCCTTCTCTAAGCTCTCTCCTCAGGATTTCAAAGTTAGATGATCAAATGTGCAGAGAGGCACCTAATTTCTCACAGGCACTTCTGAAAGCTCCTGACTAGGTCTACAGTGAACAATTTTCTTTCTCTCCCCCTGCCCCCACCTTTTCTCAGGCCTTTGATCTTTAGAAAGCACAAATGCCATTACAGTGAATAAAGTCATAGCCCACAGAGTCAATCCCCTCCCATTTAGCTCTTCCCTCCCTGCCCCCCGTGAGGACCCACACTCCAGCACAGCCAGGCTGGGGCAGCTGTGCTCAGACACAGCAGCAGGTATCAGCAGCACTGTGACAAACCAGAGTGTGTGTCAGGGGAGACTGTTCAAACAAACAGCTGGATGCTTGGGAACACAGACAGAAGACCTAAGATCTTGCTCTTTTTTTTTTCTTTTTCTTTCTCCCTCCGTCTTCAAAACAGAAGATTAAGTTTGCTGTGAACATGAGCTGATGAAAAGAATTCAAATAGTGCTTTGAATAGTGCCACTGGGAGCGTCACAGGAGAATTACAAATTGCTGCTGGAGACACCAGTCTCCCTTTACAGAAAGTTAACATAAAAGTACACATATCTTCTTTCTATAAGGTACTAACTTGTAAATTAACCTTTAATGGAGTATAAATGATGTCCTGAAAGAACTGCTTATGCAGCTATATTTATGATCTAGAAAATTGCAAATATTTACAAGATTGTAGGTGTTAATGGTCTGTCAAAAATGTTTGTATATTGTACATACATTAAACCTCCGTTTAAGACCACCCTGCTATAAAGACATTTCTTGTCCCATATAGAATTTCACTTTGATTCCATATATTCCATTCCTTATAACGAGGCTAGGCCCCAGCACACACCCAAGCCATTCTAGACAAGGAACTGCTCCTCCGTAGGCTGCACTATGGAGCAGCATATATTTTCCTCTGTTCCCAGCTCCTCTGTGCAGCTCTCCCTAGCTGAACTAGCTTTGTCATTCACCCTCAGGAGGAGGCCTGAAGAACTGCTCATGTCATGCTCCAAAGGCAGAGCAGAGCTGCAGGAGGCAATCAGACAGGCTTTGGAGGACTGAACCGTGCTTCGCTGCAAGAAACGACTACACCTCCCAAAATTCCTGCCTCAGTTTCCCCACTGGGTAGGGGCCAGTGACATGTTTCACCAAAGCATCCTTAGCCTGGCGGTGTCCTCCTCTCCGGGACGTGTTTGCCGTTCCAACGCGGCTCATCAGGAAGGAAAACACAGCCCAAAGCTGCTGCCTGGGCTCTCCCAGAGCTCTGTGCCCCACAGCAGGTGTACCCAGCCCAGCCTTTCATCTCAGGGAGAGCAGCCCCTGCCTGACCCTCTCAGCTCCCTGTGCCCCACAGCTCTGCTCACCCTCCCAGCTAAGCTGCTTGTTGTCCTTTTATCTCACCACCTGCGTGCAGCTAATTCATCTCATCTGGGGCTGCACACCCAACGCCTTCACACAGTGTTCTCTCTCTCTCTGGCTCAGGAAAATCCAAACTTTTCATTATTTAAACTGTAATTTTCCTTAAAATAATTTTTATTTGAGGTTTTCTACCAATGCTACAGTGAAATAAAAAGAAAACATCTCTTTAACAACAAATGCTGTATTTGTCTCTGATTCAATTTTTGTTTGCAAGTAATTATTAACATGTCTTTTCTGGGCATCAGTTATAGTGAGGATAATTTCAATATAAGCTATTGAATGTATTTGCCTCTCAAAGGGAGAAACGAGCCTGTCCTCTGATCTATTACGGGTTTTTTTCTGGGCAACTGAGTAACTTTCTACGTTAGAAATTTGATTCAGACCTCTGGATTGAAATTTCTTTTTCTGCAGACATTGTCAAATAAAAACAGTTGGAAGTCTTCAGTTGTGATAGGGAAATTTCAGGAAGGTCAAAGTTTGAATTTGAAAAACGAAAACCTTTTTTTTAAAACTCAAAATGTTACATTTTTTAATACATCATTGGATTCACACATAAATACAGCTGGGGAAAAATAAATATTTTAGGAACAAATACTTGGGCCTCTGCCCAGGTTTTATTGCAACAGATATTTTCTTTTGTAATTTATCATTTGCTGCACATTACCTTGTTCAGTGACTGAAAAAAATCTCTTCTTTAGGATAAAAAAGTCAAAGGAAAACTTGAAAAGGCTCTGTCCTCACTGACCTCACGCACATTTTTATTGATAGCAAATTGCTCGTGTTTTTTTACCTTGCCATTTTCAGTTTCATACCTGCTGGGTCAGATCTTCAAATGATGTAAACTGGCACAGCCAGAATGGTTTCCATGAAGCTGTCAGAGCTGAGGATCTGGCATTCATTATTGGGGATTATCTGTTATCCAGTGAGATAATGTAAAAGCAGTTCCTCTCCCAACTTTGAAACAGAGAGATCTGTAAGCTAACTAAAGAGCTATGTTTTCAGAGAACTGATCTGAGGAAAAATTAACTTCTAAGTTTGTATATAGATATTCAAATGATCTATTTATTTTATGCCATAATCTGTGTCAAGGGAGTAACAAAAGTTACGCTTCTCACAAATTATGAAACATTAAGTTCTCTTAAAAACACTGCATTTGCTCGGATAGCTCAATGAAATGATGCCATTTCAAATTTAGTGCTGTTTTACATGGAATGAGCTGCCTTACATCACTTTGGCTGCAAAGAAGTGGCAGAGCAAGCAACAAAGCTTATATAAAAGTTTTGGTGTTCAGGCATTGTATTTGACCTGGTTTTTTTGTCTTGCATAACCAGACACATTACCATGTTCCCAAATGTTCCTCTTATTTCAAGTGCATAGATTTAATGAGTCTTCTCTAGCCTTGTTGTAAGATTATTGAATCAAAAGGGCTTTTTATACAAATCCCTAGAAAAACTTCAAAATTTTAGTTTTATAGCCCTACATGTTATCTCCTGGGTTTGGAGCATCCACTGAACACACATCCAAAACTCAAGATCTCTCGTAGCTCAATGAGAGGTTTTGTTGCAGGCAAACACTGTGCATGTCACAGTTCTGTGCCTCTAAGGGCTATTTACCCTGTCAAACAAAAGAATTATAAACTATGTATTCATAACTCTGCTGTAGAACAAACAAAACTGCCAGGCCATCCTGAGTGTGGCTCAGTGAACTCTGAAGCCTCTAACATCAGCTTTCAAGGGCAAACACAAAACTCCAAGGTCTCTCTGACTAGGCACCTGAGACACCTCTTTATTGTCTCTGATCATGAGAACAATGAATTATACCTCTCCATGAATATAGTCAGAATTCTTGCTGCCACACTCATACTGGAAGTGTGTTTTCCACCAACAGATGGTCACATTCTGATTTACCATATGTAAACCTCTGTATCGGGGGGTACTTTATATTATTTCAAATTTTTCAGTATTTTTATTTGGACATGTATATCTAACTTAGGTGTGATTGTGGACTTTCAGTCAATTAGTTGTAACATTTCTTTCTGTCATTCAAGTTTTTCCTCTGCAAAAGGAGAATAAACAATCCTTCCTTTCCTCTGTATGTTCATGTTCAGACTGTAAATTCTTCAGGGCAAGAATTCTGTTAATAAATGTTGGTTCAGTGCCTACTGCAATGTGTATCTGCTCACAGTGGGATACTACTATGCTACAAAAAAAATAGTAACTATTACTGATGGTAAAAATCCATCTCATGGACTGAAGGTGCACAAAAAGAATTTTGCCCTGTAGGACATCAAAGTTCTTAAAAATTCATATGTCAAGTATTGCCATCTGAACTAAATTAGTTTTGTAGAACTAAGATTTCATGGCAAATAAAAATAGTATATCATCTTAATAAAAGCATCATGTGCAAAGGGAAAATAAAAGCAAGAAAGATATAATTTTATAGTACTTGCACAGTTCTTCCTACTCTGCACTGAAATTCAAAACTACCAAAGAAGCAGTCATCAACAGCCACATAATCAATCTCCTGCAAAGCTGGTGCTGGGCTCCAGCTTATTTGATACAAAGGACAGTGGAAACAATAGGAAAGTTTGCAGGAGAGTAGTAAATAACTCTAATGCTTTGAATTGCAAAGGGTAAGCAGCCTACCAAAAGTATTTATCAAAGTCATATTGGGAGAAAGACACATCACCAAACAGAACAGTGCAAGCCAGATGCTTGGAGATTAAATGGGGTCAAAAATGCAACCCTAATTTTCATAACATCCTCATAAAAATTCACAGGAAACTGCTTTCTGAACCTGTTTTGGAAGAGATTGTTTTTTGAAAGTTAAAGGGGAGTTGCAGATTGAAATTCTGCTAAATAAGGTCAGAATTGCAGAGGAAGGCAAAAATAACTTGTTGGTTCAATAAAACTAAGAACATAAAAATCAATACAGAACAATGGCTGAAAGCAGCTGACAGTTATGTCTAGACTTGTGAGATCGAATTTACATCTTTCAATTTGCTCTTGTGTTGAAGGTTCAGATCAGAGTCAGATCTTTAACCCCTTCAATGAAGGAATTGGAATTATTACACAAGGGAACCAATGTGCTTGGCTTTTGTGAACTCTCCAGACTTGCCCCTAAATACAAAGATAAAAGAAAATAAATTGAAAGAATCCTAGTATTTGCAGCTCCTTTCAATCCTAGTGTCTCTCCCCTTGATATATAGATAATGGACTTCTGCCTCAAACTTCAGTTCTTTAATTTAACCCCAGGTGTAAAGGGCAGGAGCAGCACACACACACTACAACATTGCACTGTTTTATATATAAAAACCCAAGCCTAAAGGCCATTGAACCTAATGAGAGATGACCTAGACTGGCAAAAGAGACAACTTTATTTTCATGAAAAAATTAAGATGGAGTCCCTCCCACATGCAAAGGCCAAGATAACAGAAGCCTCAGAATAAGTAAATTAAGTCTATCTTATTCAATATCTCTTAAATACAATGAGTGATGAAGCCTATCAGAAATTAAAGGAAACAGTTTTTCTAAGTCCTCATGATGCCCTTTAGCTGCCATTCAAAAAGCCATCTGACATTTTCACTTAGCTCTAACAATTCCCATGCCAACAGCACCAGGACAATGCCCAAAGCAATGACAGGCATTTAATTTTCAGGCTTTGATACTGTAAAACAATGCAGTAAAGAGAAATTAAAACTTAACAAATTGATTGACAATTTTCTTTTAGACTCTTCCCTTTCATTTCTTCCATACCAATTTACCTCCTGCTGACTTGCAAAAGAAACACAGGGTAATTAATTTGCTTTAGGAGGCAGTGAAGGAATACAGAATGCAAATATGAGAACCATGGCTTTGGTGTGTTTTGGCTGACAGCTTAAGCTGTAATTATTATCTGACAACAGTTTGCACAATAGTGTAATTTCTAATGTAAATTATTTTTCAGAAGAGCAGACAATGAAGTCTTAAACAAGTGAAAACCAGCCACATCTGAACACACTGGCAATATCCCATCAATAAACAGAGGATTGAGTGAGTTGGTGTGTTGACAGGACACGAGGTATAACTAAACCCTGCATAGGAGTGACTGCACAAAGCAATTTATTTTCATCAATGAGTAAAATAATCTACCATACTTATAAAGGTCCTCCTTCTTCTTCTAGGGAAATTCAGGAATAAATTTTCTTCTGTATTTCAGAGTACTGCTGCAAGTGAAGAGCAGGGTTATGTTTGGTGTTGCTACAGCCTGAGTCCATGCTCAGGGTTGCCCTGTGTGTCACATTTTAACACCTCTGCATGTCCTCAGCCCTGGGGCAGATGTGCTGCCTAGGATCCCTGTCCGTGGTCCCGTCTCCTGGACTGATGAGGGTGTTGGATTCACACACACGCTCGTGGTTCTCTACGCACAGGCACATTGAGGCTGGAGTGCCAGGAGCCCTTTCTCTGACAGCACAGTTGTCTTGAGGTGATCTTTCCCTCCCTCATTTCTAGATTCATCCGTACAACACCAATTCAGTGCTCTGTGTTCTGCCGCAGCAGCTCTTTCAGCTGAATAAGACACAGCCTTTGGGATTCCTGTAAGTCCAGACTGAAATCCTTACACATCTGCTATGCAACACCTGTGCTCAACACCTTGAAAACATCCTGTCAGACCTACTGCACGGGGTATCGTGTCTGTGCACGCGAGGAACAGAGCAAATCTGTGCGTGCAGGGAAAAAAATATACAGCTCGTGTGAAGCAGGTCAGATGCTTCCTGAAAGACTTGACTTACTGAGAGCATCTGGAGTTGAGAGCACATGTGTGGTAGGGCAGGTCTGGCCAAAACCTCCAGAAGGTGTGAGCTCTACTGCAGTCAGACAGCTATTCTGTGGTGCATGTGCTGAAATATTTCTGGTAAGAACCATCTTGTTACAACTGCTGCACTCATCAGTGCTCCAGTTGGCCAGCCGTGGCACCAGAGACCTTGGATAAATGTTGGAATATGTCAAAATCTTGGAAGTTAAACTTTTTTTACCCAGAAATGAAAACTTGGAGCTGTGGTATCCCATATTTCTTCCCAGTAAATGCCATTGTGAATTGCTTCCCAATTGAAATTCCTGAGTCACTGTAATGACTATAATGTTAAAACATGTCATGAGCCAAGTACAATAGCTAAACATTCCTGTACTGGAATTGTGAGATAAAGTACATGTTTCTTGTAGCTGTAGGATACTTAATCTCTCTCCCTGTATCCTTTGCTGCACTCACACTGCAACATAAAGGAAGCAATGAATTCAGTTTGCCATGAAATTGCATGTTTGATTCAGAATGATAGGATTGACTTTCTTTTTCCTTTTTTTTTTTTTGCAAACTAACTCATTGTAAGATGAACAGAATGTACCACAGAAAAGAGTCCTCAGAGGTTATGACTTAAGCTTAAAGGCTGGTACAAGTTAATTACTTGTCTCGAAGCTAAAACAGCTTGGGAAAATGTTTCCATTGACCTAAATCTAAAAATTTGGCTGCAGAGACCACTAGTTTACAGTCCTTCCCACACAGTACACTTTTGTCTGTGAAACAACTAGAAATGAAGCTTTGAACCTGTCATATGTACAGAGGAAACAAAGAGATGATAAACTCACTATTTGTGCCAAACTCATTTTGCCTTATGTGCTGTTTTGGTGCTAAAACACAACTGGAATTATGGTCTCTGCAGATCAAACTGGAAACCTGATATTACACTCGCTAAGTGATATGCTAAATCTGAACATACAACTTACCCACTGAAAACTTTGGCAGTGCTTATTGTCACATCCAGGGTATGCAGGCTCAAATTTCAAGCAGTGGTAGAGCTTAAGAAGTAAGTGAGCACAGAGATGGGGCAGCAGTGTGGAATACTGGAGAACACACCGAGACTGGAGTGAGGAGACTTCTTTCTATTCTTGTTATCTGACTGTGACCAAGTTGCTTCCTGTTCCTCTGACCCCTTTCACCCTCATCCATCAGGTGTCTGCACGGCAAACTCGCTTTTCTGTGGGTAAAACCTAATCAAATAGGGTCTGTAGGTGATCCTATAACACAAATAATGTCTGTAAAATGCTTCTTGGATGTGTTTACGAAGACATGTTACCTGCATGATATTCTGTGTTTATGATTCAAGAGATGGCAACATATTACTGTCAAACTCACAGAAAACATTATTATCGTAGTTCCCAGTGGCAGAACAGTCTTAAAAATATGTGAACCATTAATAATGCCAAAGGCTTTTTTTTCCCTTTGTACTCTTTGTACCAGCATCAATGAATACATTTTACCTTACTTATTAAAGTGTGTGAAAAAGTTGGTCTTTGGCAATGTACCTCACTAAGTATATCTGTCTACTATTGTTTACCCATTTTTGAACCGACAATTTCATATGTTCTTCTTCTATTTCACACAGGGTTTGATTTTTAAGGGAAAGGCCTCCAGGAATTCCTGGTACTTGACAGTTTCATTTTCTCAGAAGATTTGTAACTTTTATCAACCACGCAAAGAGGGAACAGGAGTTATGTCCAAAGTGAAAAGGGTTACTCCAGTGAATAGAGACTGGCCTAGAGATTGTATTACTGCTTCCTAAAAATGTGAACAGTAAGACAAATGGTGAAAAGAGTACGAAAGAAGATTGGTGCTTTTTCACCATTACCTGAAGACCAGAATTACAATTTTTATTACACACCTACTTAGCTATCAGCTGCCATACAGCCTCTGTAGAGCCACGTGCCAGTTCGGATCAAACCCTGGAGCACCATGGATAGCAGCTGGCAGCTGTAACATACACTCCCTGGTTAAAGTTCATGTCATCAGCAGAGTAAAATGCACAGTGCTAAAGTCTAAAATGTGTTCAGCACTCTGGTCCTAACCCTGGAAAGCATTAAGCACATGATTTTCTTGAACGCCTCAAAAGTCTCAGTAGTTCCACCGCAAACAACGAGAGCACTTAAGTACTTCTAAATGAAGTGGAAGCTCAGGTGAGCTGCTGGACTGGGACCAACTCTCCTTGCAGCACTAATTCACAGCCTTGTTTTCAGTTGCACTTTGGCCCCTCCAGGCAGCTGCAGAAGCACTGGTGCTGAGCAGAAGAATTAATACGGCTACAAGTAAACGGGATAAATTCTTGCCATGGATTAGACTTCAGTTAGTGCTAGTTAGGTCAATCTTGCTTACACCTCTGATATTATAAATACGCAACATTAATAAGAGCCTGACGTGTCAAATAGCATTAAATAATTTGTGAAACAAAAGTTCTTGTGAGAAGAGCTCAGTTTCCTGATATATATATATAGCTTTTAATGGGAGAGAGAAGAACAGTTATCTGATAATAAACATGGGAATAAAAGGATGCAAACCTAGACCTCAACTAATGAAAAATCTATGCTGAGTAATAAAGTGAGAAGTTTATGTACCTTAAGTACCCCAAAATAAACAAGGACACGGTAATCACCAAATATCCATCTTTCAGATGGAATACCTATACCAAAATTGCTGCTAAACAGTGAGAGGAACATTTTTTTTGAAGCAGAAAATGTCTGTGCAGTACCCTGTTAGTGACAAGGCTGTCTGTGCAGAGCTCTGAGTGTGGGTCACACATCCTCAGAGCATCCAGGTCGCTTTGTATGTGCATGTACAGCACCTTTTCTCCACAGCTTTAAAAGTTCAGAAATCCTGAAAAAATAGCTCAAACTCACTTTATTCTGCTCCAATAGACTGTCCAGTGAAAATAATCCAGACTCACTGGGTATGATTTGTCATGGTTTAATGTGTTGCCCATAGTGTTTGTTTGATGAATAGATCCTGTCTCTCACTGATCTCGTACTTGAAATTAAAAATAAAAAAATTTATAACTTATCCCAAAATTTACCACTTTATACCCCATTCAAACAAATGTCATGACTGGAAAACTTGTAACAAATTCTCTTTTTTAGCATAGTCTCTTTAGAAGCTAAGACTATTTTACGTGTTTGGATTTAAGAAGAAGAAATTAAAGCTCAGCACAGCCATTTAATGGGAAAAATCTTAAGGCCTTGTCCACACAGGAAGTTAAGCTAATTTAGCTGAAAGGTGTGAATTTAAAGTGCATTAAGGTAAAGTGAACTACAGTCACTTTATTCCTGAATGAGAACATTCACACCAAGCTTTAATGTACTTTAACTAATATACTTTAAAATCATATCTTTAGTTAATTTGTCTTAACTTGCTCTGCAAACAGCTCCTCTCTAGCACTTACCAAGAGCCACAATATAGATTGATGTGGTTATATTTATAAATATGCTTATTACCCTTAAGTCTCTGAGTCAACAAAATTTGGGATGTAAAATAAAAATAAGAAATACGTCTTTGCATGAATTTCCTACTGCAATGAGTGCAAACAGTCCTAGTGTTCCTAGTGCAAACAGAGCATTAATTTAGCCCACATTTGTATAAAAGTATATTAACTACTCAGAGCCAGATTTTAAAAAAAGCTCTTGCATATTGTCACTGACTATAACATGAATTTATTTCTGAAATGAATGACATGTAAATAAATAGAGAAGAAAGTTATGTTTCATTTAAATCCAGCCTTGTATTGAGATTCACCGAGACAGGCTAAATACAAAGGACTTATATCTGAATTCACTTTTTTAAAAAAGGCCATGAAATTCTTTCTTTCCTGAGGGTGTCTGAAAGTCATGCTTACAAAGGATGCCTCAAATTATCTACAGAATGCAAAACAAGATTTTGCCTCAGATAACCTGTGAAATCAATACTAACTGTGTTTTCTCTGCCACTGCTGGAGTGAAAAGATCCTTTTCAGAAGCAGCTCTTGTAGAGAGGGAACAGGAATACGCCGAACACCCCACGTTTGTTAGAGAGTAACTGAGTGCTCTGACAAACCAAGGGACAATGGTCTGGCACAGCCATCAGTGTGCAGACTGACACATTGAGCTCAGCTACCAGGAGTCTAGTGGAGAAAAACAAAAGATGCCCTTTGCAGGAGCAGGGAAAAAAATCTGGTTTTCCATCTGAGCTGGAAGACTGACACTGTGTGTCCTAGTCCACAGGCAGCCCTGGATGCAGCCCCACATCCTCTCAAGTTTACACAGAAGCCTCTGATTCCCCTTAGCTTGAGTCTAAGTCCTTTCTCTCTCTTCAAAAGCTGATGAATAGCACAGATTTAGTTCAAAAGGAAAATGCAATAGTGCTGAGACCTTTTATTTTTTTTAACTGATGACAGAGTGAAAGGGACAGTGGACTATGAAAAATAGTCTTTCAAAAGAGGAGCTGCTAAAATAAGAGAACTGATGGTTGCTAAAGCATAAACAGTTTTATGAAAAGAAAATCTGCTGCTCAGGACACAGCACCTTGTTTTAGTTTATCAATTCACAACAAGCTTGACACGATTCAAGCAGATGTTCTGATCGAATAGGCAAGTATCAGAATAGAGATAATAAGATATCCATCAGGTCATAAATAAATATTTGCATCAGCCTTCTTAAATATTTTGAAATGTTGGGTATTCCTAGAAAAGCTATTTTACTTAGTTAACAGAAGTCCATCAGTTAAGAGCTTCCTTAGGTGCACTGATAATTTCCTCTTCAATTTTACAGGGTTACACAAACTCAGTGTTCTGCATTAACACTGATGGCAAAGCTACAGCCATTTACAGCTGAGTGAGAGGCTGTCCTTGCTCAGCATCCTGGTGCTCTGTGCTGAACATTATAAACCACACTTGGGGATGAGCATACCCAGGTCTGTTTGACAGCTTTTTCTGAGGGCAGACTGTTGCTTAGACAACACACAGCCTTATGCTTTGAATCTCAGTTAGAGCCACAATCCTCTTTTAGTCCCTCATGTTTTCCAGTTTCACCTAACTGAGCAGCCCAGGCTCATTTTCTGAGCACTTAGGATAATGCAGCCTTTTCCCATAGCTCAATATTCTGCATTTTGTGCTGCTGGAGCTTTTAAATCATGCTTCATTTTCATGATGAAAGCCAGCCACAAGCTTAAACACTCCTGTATAAACCAGAAAGGCTACCCATTAGGTTAAGAGCCACAGGCAAAGGCAGTAAGTGTGTGTGGCAAAACTGAGCTACTTGTCCCATAGACCCTGTTTGTGTTGTACCTTGCTCCTGTCACACCTCACTTGGTACCTTCCCTCCACTGCCAACATGTTCTCTTCGGAGCCCTTAACTCTGGTATATGTCATGGAATGAATCCAGAAGAAGGAGTAGCTGTTGCTTTTGCCAGCACTAGAGCAAACGCAGGTTCCCGTTAGGGGTGGCCTCGTGGTGCTTTCTCCGAGCAGTGGGTGGGCACCCACCAAGCTGACCTAACCAGATGGGGAGGGCTGTAAGTGAAAATGTCTGGTCATTTCTGTTTGTGCAACAACATTAAGCTTCCTACAGTTTTAGGGGCCCATTGCCTTTCTTCCAATTCCCCTCAAATCAGACTGTTAATATGCTTTAAGATCTGATCTGAATGTTGGTCGTTCCATACTCTCAGCCCTGTAAGAGCTGTGCTCGCCACGAGAGCCCCCGAACATGCTTTTAACTGGGGTGAAAAGCAAGAAGCAGCTCCTGTCTCTGATGCTGTTTGCATTGTCCTTCTCTTCCCTTTCTTTGTAGCTGATGGACTGGGGGACTTTGCACTTCATTTTCAATTATTCCTCCCTCCCTGAAGTTAACACCAGGACATTGCTGTCTACAAGGACTGAAAAGTGGGGGCTATATTCACAGGAGATCCAGACCCTGCTTGGACTGGCCTTGACTCAGTGGAAGAGCCACAGTTTCCTCTTCTGCTCAGCAGTATAAGCTGGGCACATGCCGCAAACTATAGAAATCTGTGCATCAATTCTTGCTTATCCCACATATCACATTCTGGAAATATAAACCAACATTTAAACAGCAAAAACATTAAGAGCAAATGCACCTGAGACAGGCAGACGTGTCTAATTCACACCATCAAGCACTTTACGAGTTAAAACTTTAACTTCAGTGATTATGCCTGAGACATTTAAATGATTTTAAATTATAAGTCTAGCAGAAGTATTTTTCTAATAATAAGCCATTAATTCTGGCAGTTTCAGACTGTCTGAATCTAGGTGTATAAACTGTAGCTGCATCAATCAGTACTGTGTGTCTGGCTATTCAGGCATTCCTTGTTAGCGTAAAGAAAGAACAGTTTGTCCACCAAGCACAACAGCAGCTGAGATTCCTGTTGATTGATAACTAAATGTGCCGTAGTGAAAATACATTCGATGGAGCTGAAGACACACAGCAAAGACGTAATGGAGGTGGAGGAGGGAGAGGTGAAATTGGCCACGACAGGAAATTCCTTCTCATGAGTCTTCCAACTAGCTGCAAGATGGATTTCATTCCTGCAGGTAACAGTGCCTTTATATTTAATCTACTACAACATCTGTAACCATGCAAATTCTTCACTACTCTATATGCAAACTCAATTACTGAAGAATTGTTCTTGCTGTTCAGGGCATTTCTCTACTGTACATTACTCCTGTTTCACATACAGAATCCACCGATGGCAACAAAATTGGTGTGTAGAGAAAGGTATAAAGGAAAGTTATATATAAAGAAGAAGAAAAATATATAAAGGTTGCTATCCTGCCAGCTGAAGAATCCTTTATTGATCACAATTGGGAAGATGGAAATTTCTGCAGTCCAAAGTGGTTTATTGAGAGGTTTGGTAGAATTTATTTCCAAAGAACTGATGATTTTGCTGTTAAAAATTTGCTGAAGTTCCCAGGTGTCACCATATCTAAGTCAAAGAACCTGACTTTAAAAGCTTTACAGTTCTAGCTAGGAGAGGGATATTTTCTGCTGGAAATGTCAGTATCAGTATTATACACAGTGACAAATAAACCTCAACACATTTTCCAGTCTGGTGAACATTTCAGCTTTTGGGTTCTCAGCCAGTTTTTGGATTTTCAGTTTTTAGGTTCTCTCTGAGCTTTGACAGCCTGAAAAACCAGCTAGGATTTTCAGAGCAACAGATTTCTACCATTTGCAAACTGTGAAAATCTAGGCTGCAAAACACTGACAAAATTTGGCCCAGATCCTGATGTCACAGATCAAGTTGGTGAGCATCACTACAGCAGTAACTCCACACTGGAATCTCCTGCTGCATTAGTGTCTTTTCTAAAATTCTTTCAATCAGTATGGAAAACCCTGTTTTTTCCCATGCAGTAAATACTGAAATATGCACTGAAGTTTATACAGTTGCATCTTGTCAGTGACATGAACATTTAAAGTGCAAAAACGCTTACCTAAGAGGCAGAAAATCCTGTCATCAAAATGCCATGCTGTGAGCTTTGTTGGAAGACATGGTGAGGAAGGGACAGTCACCCTGCCTGCATTTCAAGATATTTGCATGGGCAGTAAGTGCTTCCTTTATTGCCAAAGCAAGCTGAAATATCTTGGACAGCTGATATTTGAAAGGGAAA
>NW_008682850.1:25694-56710 GCF_000695815.1 Acanthisitta chloris
TTTGAATGTGGGCTTAATTGTGGTAAGAGTCAGGTTGAGAGATCAACTTTTCAAGGGAGAAAACTGGGAAAATATCTGTATTGTGTTAGTTTTCACTCTAAAAGAGAAAAGGCCAGTAGGCACACTCCTCTATCAAGACAGCATATTTACAGATGACAGTCAAGCTTTTGTCTCTATTCCTGTTTATGACTTTGGATTTTTCTAAATTTTTCCCTTAAAGTCCTTCCGAATTATCTTCTCTAATCAGTCGTGAAAAGCACAAAACAAAATCATGTGGCGAAAGTTTATGCTCTTGAGAAATCAGCCTCCTGGAGTGACTTCTAAATTAAGAAAATACATTTTTTGTTTTGTCTTTTTCTTGGCAATTTTCATGTAAACTCAGAAGATACCATTCCCTATCCCATCCAGCCACAACATTCTTGGAAAAAAAGAACCACAGCATTCATTTATACAAAAGAACTTGTCTGGAACAAACCGGGAATGAAAATCAGATTTATTTTTACTTCTTTATGAGTTTGTTGTGGGACCTAAGGAAGAGGCACTTCTCCATTCCTGGTGAACAGGTAACTCCGAGTTAGTTTCCCCTCTGCACCAAGAGGTGCTGCAAAGAGATTTCCAAGGAGCTGGGGGAGACTGCAGAGAGGCTCAAACTGGCACACTAGGTAGCTGTTATTAGCAGCAGCTATGAGCCCTGGAGTAGCATCAGCTGATCATGCTGAACCCACCTATGAACTGTCTCCCTGCTCCAGTTACGGTCATGTCTCGGTGGAATTCTTTCAGATAATGATCCATGGAAAGATCAGATTGTAACAGTTAAAATGAAGACATGCACAGGTGCCTGGTTTATGTGAGCCATTTCTAACCTCTGTATTTCTAGTTCCAACGCTGCATTTAACTGAGGCTGTGGGACCTTTAGCTCTTACTCCTACATCAACAGCACTTTGTGAGGGACACATGCAGACAGAATCATATAAAAAAAAATCTCCACCTTTCTCATAGACAGGAGCTGCATTTGATTTTCATAGTTGTTAGCAAATAATTTTTTGTTACCACTTCTTCCTGACATGTCTGACCAAATATGCCATATAAAACCTTCCCCACAAACTATCAGCTAGAAGATGTAGGAGAAACTAGGTAAACTCTGTATTTCATTTTTCCAGCCTCCTATGCAGATTAATCAGATGCAAACTGGGGTGGTCTGTCAGCCACCGGTGATTGTCTTACAGAGCTTGAAAACAGAACCACAAAGTTGCTGACAGGCTATTTTTATATTTCCAGCCATACCAGTTTGGTCATGGCTTCTCTAAGGATGCACAGATGTCCTTGTCTGAACTTGTAGGAGATCTCAATATTCCCTTTTATGGACTGTGTTTCCTTTATGTTCAGCCAGCTGGAAACTGGGGTCATTTTCCAGCCTTGCAGCCCGGATTGCAGATGGGTTTGCTCAGCTTCTGTCTGTTCCTTTATTTCTGTTTCATTTTCTGTTGCATCTGCCTACCCAGGAAATGACTACAACTTACATTAGGACATAAATTTACAGCACACCAATTACTTCGTAGCAATTCCCTATGCTAATCCACTCACCACATCCCAAGTCTTTAGGAAGTGGAATACACTCCCTGGTACTTACTGAGTATTCAAAGTGACCACACAGAGCTGCTGCCTATGGTAACGCACAGAATCTGACACCTTAGCTTCCACTGCAGAGTTTTTCTATTAGCTATTAACGATTTTAGGTTACATTTCAAAAATATCTTGAGCCAGGTATATTATACGTCTGCCGGTACCTGGGTTTGCATGTTAATAGTCTAGTTCTTCCTGTACAAATCTCTGAGTCTAACTTTTAAATCAAGAAATGAAGTGATTCCCAACAAAGACAGATTTCTATAGCCACTGTTTGAAAATATTCTGTTTGGAAGAACAAACTCTTATTTTATGAGATGCACTCAGAGCTGTGTCACACAAGAACGTGGCCCCATGTGTGGTGGAAGCCATTCCCAGTGGCCATAGTAGGACACTCCGAGTAAGAACTTTTGGATACTCTCCATTCCTATTTCAGATTTAACCCAAGAACAGGAAACCATTAATGATGAATTTCCCCTGTAGGATCATGTACAAACTATTCAGGTTCCATTATGGGAAGGAAGTAATTTATCTGATTTACTCTACACTTCTAACCCTGAGTCTGTTTTTTGAAATTGTCCTCAAGAATTTCTCTAGTCACACCACAAAGACAAGCACAGCAGAAGACTCCAGTAAATCTTTGGACAAAAGCAAGGTGTTTCTCTCTCCAGCCTTCCATGCATACCACACATGGTGCACATTTGTGCTGTTGCACTCAACTATTAAAAACTGACAACACAAAGTTAGTAAAAACTATAGAATCATAGGAGAAAAAGTCTGGATCTTAAGAAAATCCTCTTATTCTTCCAATACAGAAGCATGAAGACAATAGTAGAGAATGTTTTGAGAGCAAAGACTGCATTGTGATCTGTAGAGATCCCTGATGTAATCGGGTTTGGATGGGGGAAAGAAATACACATTAGAGAGCAATTCATTTTTATCAAAGTAAAACCATTTAGTAATACACAGACACAGGGCTTGCAATCTTCTTGTGTTTGTTACCATACTGGTATTACAATTCAGTTTGTGGGGAATAAGGTTTAATAACTCTAGTTTAAAATGTTATTGTTGGCAAACTTAAGGACACTAACTAGTTATTCTGCCCCCAGTACAGCAGCCAGCTCAGCACATTGCTACCATCATCAGAAGCTGGTCAGCTCTAAACCATCTAATTAAAGCAGTTAATCCAGGCTTTAATTGTTTATTTTTCTTACTCTAGTATCAAGAAGCTTCTGCTGAATCTGGGGCTATACACTCTACAAACACTTAGCAAGAGAGAATATTTTCAAGCTTTCAATATAAATAAGACACAGAGGAAACAGCATCCGTTTCATAAATGTGGTATTTAAATAAGCTAATTAATTCTCCAAAACATCCTTTGGGCACCTTGGAAAACTGTGGTATGTTACACATTTTATTGCTAACATGCACAAATCGGTCAGTGTCCTGAAAGCAGGAATCTTTCTAACTCATTGATTTAAAGCAAGAAAACCCAACAACACACTTATAGGTATAAATAACTGACTTCGATGAGGTAAGAGCCATGAGTAGGTGTTTGCAAGAGTAACAGCTGAGTGACAGAGTCTACAGAGTTTACTGGGTTTACAACTAAATAAGCTTTATGTCGACAAGTGAAATATGAAGTCTAAACCATCACCTTTTTCAATACCAAAATTCAGCTCAGCAAAACTTTTCAAAGGAAGAAAAATCCCATGCAGCAATGACCAGAGTTATTCTCACCATGCAGTTTCTGTCTCTCACTAAAGCAGTGCATTATTATCACCTTTCTGCTCTCTACAGATTCCTGCAGGGCAGTTAGTTTTTAAATAATTTAACAATTCACTATTAATTAAGTAATGAAAAGCATGCCAGAAACTGGACAGAGGTTCATAACAAAAGAGCAGAGATCAGAACTAATCAATATCTATAAATAATGCTTAGCTGCAAGTTATGAAGTTTGCATAAAACCACATACATTTATCTCTCACTTGGCCACCTCTGCCTGCAAAGGCTCCCTGTGCTCTGTGACTGGACAGACAGGTAGACTAGGAAGTAACAGCCTAAAGCATTTTACTTTTCCCATTACAATCCTCCTATAGCATCTCTCCTCTCTCTATCACAATTCTTTCTTTGTCCCTTGAATGGTGAATCTAAATCTAATCCTGACTGGCAGTATAATCAGGCTGTGAGGGCTGACAGTGCTCAGTGTAAATAACACCACTTTCACAGCTTAACTATCACATACTGTGAGTTTAAATAAAGAGCCCTATGAACATAGCAGATATCAACTGGAGAAAAGCTTTTGCTGTTCTGTTTCATTCCCTTAAATAGAAAATAGCAAGGAGTTACTGTTGTTGGGTAGGGACAATGATAAGATTGGGATGGGAGCTGTCCAGAGCAATGGTTGTCCCAAACTGCAGACAAGCAGTGACAAAAGGAAAGAAATTTTAACTCCTCACACCAATCTTTCCCTCCATCCTGTTTTTCTCCTACATTGCTCAGAATCTGCTATGCTCTCCGAAACTTCTTCTTCCCATCATTTTAGGGAATTTTAAAAATGCCTAAACCATCATGCCATGGTGTAAATACACATCCCTCACTGTAAGACATCAAATGTTGCAATTCTCAGCTTCTTATTATTATCTAAATGAAACTGAGTTATTTTATAATGAACTGCTGCAAGGAACCATTTTCAGCTAATATCAACTGGAATAGTTCAGTTGAATTTGGTAGTGCTGAAACATGTTGGAGCTGACTGAGGCTCTGATCTTACCCCGTGAGCACTCAGCCACTTGCTGTTCTAAATGCTCAAACAGATACAGATAGTGATACAAAATATACTTTATATAAGAACATAGAGTTATTATTTGTCTTTAATCCCCAACTGACCACAATGCTCAAGTTCAGACAGCAGCAGTCCAAGCCCTGTAACGCTGCATTAGAAATCTGAAGAGCACTAGGCAGACAGCACAGAGACTGGCAGCTGCCCAAGGATGTCACAGGGTTTCTTTCTGCACAGTACAGCAGTGAAGAGCAACCAGGTTATACAGCAGGATTTAGACAATGGAGGTCACTTCTAAAATAATCAACATTAACTAATTAGATGTGAGGTATTTTGTACTGCATCAGCCCATTCAGATTCCAAAAGCCCCTTACAACCATCATCTGGTTTATATTCTAGCTCAAACAAAGTTAAATGTTATGTTGATCGTTTTTAAAGAATAACTTTCTGGCTATATATTAAATAAAAATTGAATTATTACCTTCACTTGTGAGCCAAAAAGTATTGTCACACCTGACAGAATCCAATAAAAATGGCCAGTTCTTCTCCATATCCTTTTGCAACGACCATAGATCAAATTTTCCATATATAACATGCCTAGTGATATATATTTTTTTAAGAGGTACAAATGGCTAAATGGGAACTCTAACTCAACATTAACTTCTGAACAAATTTGATACACTTCATTATAATAATTTTTGAAATATAGTCATAATTTTAAATACTCTTAAATAAACTTCCCCAAGCACTACAGTCAGTGAAATATTTCCAACTTTTCCTTTGCTTTTCCAAAGTGCACTGGCTGCATATGTAAACTTCTACCACAGATTATTTTAGTCATTAAAATGTTGGACCTGAAATGTCTTTCTATTTCAAGTGACAATCTGACTGATCTAAAACAGTTTGGCTACAAAAAAACCCTTGTGCTTCAGCCTGAGTATCTACTCTCCTTTTCCAAAAGAATTTGTTACTCCCCTGGTGATGCATGATGGCTATTGTATAATCCTGCAGTGCCTAAAAAAGAGGCTATAGAATCCAGCCTATACAAGCAGAGATTTATGAAGTGGCAAATATTTGCTTGAGACAATTGCTGACCTCAAAGGAACATCTTCAGGAGCCCAGGCCTGCTGAGCATGGCCATATGATTCACACAAGGATTAGCTCGGAACAAAAGCTGCAGCAACTTGGTATTTAGAAGAAACTTGGATTCAGGTACATCTTCTCAGCTTGACTCCGTGTGAAATTTAGATCCAAAGATCATCAATTTCAACACTGTCAGGATGCAAAAGGAAAAGGAGACATTAGCCTTAAAAGGTTTTAAAAAGTGTTTTAGGATCCCTCTGCAGATTTCTCTCTTTCTCAGTGCTCCCTCTGCCTTGAGGCTGGCATTTCTGCTATGTTTCTGGGGAAGGCAAGTTTAGACATCAGCTTCAAGCTCATACTGAACTTCTAGACCTTCCTCCAAAGTGCACCCCAAACTCTCAAGGTTTGCTACTACAGAACAAACCTAACTGAATTATACATGAGATGATCCTTACCACAGGCTTGAAGATGATACAAGAGCAGGCTACAGAATCAAGGCTGAGCTTTTTTCAGGTAAAGAAATAGCAAAACCAACTTGTCACAGGAATAGGAGAAAACAGCTCCACAAATCCCATGGCTAAAGAATTAACACAAACAGGGCAGAAGGAACTAATACTGGTTCTCCACAGGGTTGTGCATTAAAACTCTATTGATAATATTCAAGGGGAGAGAATAAATATTAAGCTAAGTCTTCTCAAGTGTGTGATGTTTGTGCATTTGAAAAGGCTTTGAGATGAGGTTTGTTTATCCAAACTCCTTGCTGAACACTTTCAGATGTCCCACCTAGTCTTGCACTTCAGAAGATGTATGTGTGCTGCTTATTGTCATTACGTTTTTCAGCACATCACATAGTTTTACATCACAGTTGCTGGGAAATATGTTTATTCAGTGAAATAAATCTTTGGACTATAACACTTTCCAGTTGATTATGCAGTACAGTTTTAGTACATCCAGTATTGCCTACACATCAAGCTAACATAATGTGATTATAGCATGTCATAAATGAGCTATCAGGGACAACACTAGCAATGAAGACATGAAAGCACTAGATTTAGCACACCTAAGAAACCAGAGTGCCCTAATGGGCCTTTGGAGAGTTTGCCCTCTCATCAACCTGGAACAAGCTAAACCCATTGCCACAGTGTTTTCAGAGCCTCCATATGTCTAAGCAATAAGCATTTGACCTACATGCATCTCTCTAGCCACAGTACAAGGTCTGCAAATAGACAGTACTCAGAATCAGGACTTGGATGACACAAGTATAAAGACTGTAGCTACAGCCACAGACTGTTTATGGTCACTAGTCCAGGTTTCTTAAATCCTTTAAGGCTCTCTGAAAAAGCCAGTCCAGTTCCAGGACTGGAAACATTTGCCAAAGAACCATTCACAATTCCTAGGTTTTCTAGGTCTTCCCACAAAAGACGCTGAAAGGCTTTTACAGAAGAGGACTCCCACTGCCTGCCTTCATGCAATAGGGATGTACTTTAGCAAGGGACCAGGTGAGTGAGAAGAGGTTACGAGAGGCAGTAATCACACTGGACTGTCACACTAGTTCTCTTTTCAGGGCTACAATATAAAAAGCCATGAGCCATGCACAAGCGTGATCTGCTTTCTATCCAGAGGTATCTTGAAGGAGTTATATGTCCTCATCTTTTAATGAGTAAATCAGACTGAAGAAAGAATTACTAACAGCATAAGCCTTACTTGGTGTTGAAAAATCATGCATACAAAAGTGGTGAGATCCAGATATCTGATCTGTGTGAGATTGTCCTTCTTGCTAAAAGCACGAAACTTCTCCAACTTCTTGGCTGCCAGCCACATAAATCAGCTTCTCATAACTCTTGCTACAGGTCAATCATCACTCATTTCTTTAATCTTTAATACTAACATCCACTTTTTCTCCTGTTTCAGCTTACTCTATTTATGTGTTCTTTCTATATGTAAAGCATCATAAGTTGAAATAGGTGTCGCTGCCTGTCCGATCTGCTTATTCTACATTAGATCTTTACTTCCTTTTCTAAGATACGTAGCATTTCTGTAGATTATTAGAATTCTTGTTAGTTTCTTAGTTTCTGGATGAAGTGCTCCCTTAGTGTTACTTCCTTGTCTCCAGATCTCTGGAGAGGCTTCATTTACTTGTGCCGTGCACTTCAAATGCTTGGAGGAAAGGCATGGTGCAACTACTGCTAGGAAGAGGACAACCTTAGTAAATGCAAAGTAACGTAAAGTGCTCTCGGGGATTTATTCATACAAGACCTCTAACAGCAGGCCTGGCAAAAGGACTGACACTTGTTCATCTGAATAAAAATTGGAAATAAGCTCTACCCAAAAATGTAAATGTCAAATAAGGAAAAGCTGCAGAACTAGATACCAAATGGAGATGGGGGAAGCAATTAAGATCAATCTGCAAAGACTTAAAATATTTGCTAAAAAAAACCCCTCCACACTCTAACGCCAGGATTTTATTCACATATTGCTGAAGGTACATGCTGAATTGTAATTAGGAACTCAAACACTGTCCACTAAATGTAGAATACTGTAAAGCTGTACCTTAGCTAGTATCACTGATTCATGCAGCAATATTGTTTGAAATAGGGCATAAAAGGATGGAAATATAGGCCCAGAGAGAAAATGGAAACAATTCATTTCAATGACTCATTATTGCCTTCATCTTCATTCAGGCACAAAAGCTAATATTATTCATAGAGGTGCAAACATGGCAATTTTTCTTAATTTAAATTGGGGCTAGGAGGGAAATTGTCAATCCCCATGCAAAGGGAGTTTTGTGACTGTTGGAACCTGTAATCACCCAGGAAAAGCTCAGCTGTCCCAGTGCTGTAGAAGCACAGAGCAGATGATCTGCAGGTGTCTTGCATGAGGAGTAGGAAGTGTAATGACAATACATTACTGACAGGACTGTGGAGAGCTGATGCTGATGCTTCTGCAGCTGCTTTGTGCAAGCAATTACCAACTGCATTTTTCCTGCAGTAATCACATGTGAAAAAGGAGCAACTAAGCTGCTGTAGTGGTAAATGTATTCACTGCAACACTGTGAGACTCCTCTGCAAGTGTCGAGTCAAAGGGAACCTGCACCCAAATGAGCAGTATGCTGCAGGATTTGTTAAAATATGAACTTGAATGCCTGAATTTTAAATTCAAATATGATGAAAAATTGTGACCAGAGGAACTTTGTACATTAAATTAGGAAGAACTTAGAGACAAGTCCCTCCTTTATGCAAGTAAGTCCACCACAAAATAAACTGACTTAAAGTTGGATTAATTCAGATGTCGCTTTTTAGGTAAAATTACTACAAACTTTGGGAGTTTATGCACAAGGCTTTTCCAACTGAGACTGGCAAGAACTCTAGTAATACGTAACACCTTAGAGACAGCAGATTGAGTGTTAATTTCAATATATACAAAGATTAAATGTCATTATTTTATAGTATACTGATTTCACTGAATCACAGCTACTACTTCACCAATGCTGGAGCTATTTTGAGGGCAATAAACTGCTCTATTTCCGTTAGGTATACACCTGCACACACAAATTTTTATACATGTGCACATGTATGTACAAACACTACATGCACATATCCTCTTCTGTACTATGAAGAAAAGCAACTAGATCTATCTTCAGAAAAGTTAGTTCAGTTAAATCTGCACTAAAAGATCAATACTCTATCTCAGGTTCTGCACACCTTATCATCAACTTCAAAAGAAAATACAATTTTGACAAGCAACCTAGTCTGTTTCTACAGTACTTTACAGTCCCTTCAAGATCCTCATGGCATATCATCTCCATTTAGATGAGGAAGGAAAGCAAGGAGGTGAGGTGAGATGTTCAGGGCTGTAAGGGAAGTCAGTAGCATGCTAAGGACTAGAACCCAGTTGTGCTACTGTTTCCAAACCCTGAAATGCTAAATGCAGACATACAATCCCACCAGTAAACAAGGTAAGCATCATATCAGTGCCCCTGTTTCAAGCATACATGCCTACTGGGAAGTGCTGCACACTTCTGGTCAGCAGCCAGTAAACTTTCCCTCAGCAGGGACTCTGAGTGTGTGCCAGTTCACTTACCCATGATTATCATTTTTTCTGTCTGATGAGCGCAGAACAATTGCCCTCGGAGCACTGGTTAGCCGGAGCCGGAAGAACCGTTTGCCTCCAGCCCAGCTGTCGGAGTCTTCATGCAAGATGCTGTGCAAAATGTTGAGTTAAAAGAAAACACGAGTAGGGGGAAAAGAGAGCTCTCTGAGAACCTCCACATGGTTCCTGTTGCTAAGGGAACCACTCCCTTTGTCTGCATAGGTTAGGAATGGCTGCTTCGTTCAGAGTCTGTCTCTTAAGTACTGAAAACAGCACAACAATTTCAGAAGGAAAAAAACCTTCCAGAATATCTCACAGCCAAATAAAAACTGAACCGCCTAGGAATTCTTACATTAAAAGCAGCTATTAATAGTTGATTTGGGTGACTCCAAGGAGACCCTAGAACTCATCTATGCCATCTGATGGGACAATACACCACTGCACACAGTTTAATTTTGTTACTGTAATCAGTTTTGGGGGCTCAAGGTAGCTGGGTACAGAAAGAGACATCAAGAAATCAGGTCCAGTTTACTACAGCAAATGGAGAGAGATCAATAGCAAGAAATATAAGCTTTTAATACTTATTAATGATGGCCTATAGAAGACAGATGCCTACAGAAGATAGATGCCTTTACTCACACAGGCTCCACAAAATTCCAAGCCTGAATCCTTAGCTCTGAACAGCCCCCAGGCCCAGCACTGCACTGGCCATGTTTCTGAACTCTCAAATAGCTGAGGATGTACCTTCTATACAAGCCCATTGGGCTTAATGCAATTCAGCACAGAGTATTAGGAATCCCTGCTTCTTCTCTTTATCCCTCCCTGCTTCTGAGGAATACACCAGGATGTGTACTTCTGGGTAAGGGTGATTTCACTGTGAGTCTGAGGTCCTACAAGACAAAGAGCTAATAGAAACTGTCAGGAAGGTTGGTACATCGGGAACAGAAACACCTTAAGTCTAACCACCTTGAGTCTAGCTTTAAACTTTTTGATTACATTAAGAAAATCAACCTCTTTATGAAAATACACAGCACAACATGCACAGCCATATCTTGCTCTTTCTCAGGTGATACCAAAACCAGCACCCCAAAATACTGTGAGTGCAGTATTTTTCTGTGGACTTATTGTTTCGATGCATTGGTATTATGGGGTAGAAATGGTCACAGACTTGGATCCAGACACAAATTTTAGACTTATCTGAAGGTCTTAACACATCCAGAGAACAGAGAAATGTGTTACATTATGTCTGGCTGAATAGACAAAAGTTCACAATCTTAGATGATGTACTTCTGTATGGAAATGAGAATTTTCTCATTCCACCAGACAGCACCTGTGAGTGCCTGGAACAGAGTAGGGAGGACGATTCAGTCTTATGGTAAAGAACTGAGCTTCACTTTATTAAGGGAATCTGCTGAGGAAAGTCAGTGCCAGTGTTCTTCTGTTTTGCAGAGAGCTGAGCTGACTTTTTTCCCCCCTCAGTCAGACTGCTGCTCTTAGAGAACACTAGTCAGATAGAAGTATAAGATGTCTTTGCTTACACACCACAACCCAGCACTGATTCTTTAACAGAAAGACCTGAGGAATTCAGTTGTCACTTCATTGCACATGTTGTATTGTATTTGCAGCACAGTATGTGTTGCGCCTCCCTTCCTTCTTCCTCTCACCCCAATGAGTCAAATAGAGCAGTCAGGATTGCTTTGTAGGGAGGTCCTTCTGCTCTCCTTTGCAAAAAGATTAGCAGATTAGAGAGGGCAACTGAGAGTTCAATTTAGGGACATCGGAAAGCAACTGTTAACAAACAGGTTTCATCATTTTCAGCTAGTAACATTTAATTGGAAACCAATTAAAAAGTATGTGATTGTGCTTATTATTTTCCATTCAGAGGATTAATTTGTATTGCTCAAGTCCTGATGTGTATGTGTGTGTATACACACACTCGCATGCCATTTTCTCCTCCTCATGGATAGGCTGATGTCAAGGTGAATGCAAATGAAGGACCCTGGAATCCTGTGCAGCCACAGCAGGGGAGGCAGTGGTTTTTAGGACTGAACTAAAGTTTCTGCCAGTAAATCCTTTACCCACTGTCTTCTGCTGCTCTCAACCCATGGAGCCTTCTTCAGCACAACTGCGATGACGAGGGCGAACTCATGTACGTTTAGAGCATTCAGAGTCAACTCCCAGCATAACCAAATTCCTCAACTCAATGCCCAAACTAATGTTTAGTGAGTCTAACAGTGCGCTTTACCTAAGCCTTTTACAAATATTTGAGTACATAATGCTAGGAGCATTCTGCTGCTCAGTCCCATTTTAACACTTCTGCATAAAAAGGCATGGGGAGGAAATTCAGATCACACTTGTGGAAGAGCCAGGGACAGCAGCAATGCAGCCTCCTGCACTACTACTCAATGTGCCCCCACCCAAAAACCAAATAATGCAATGTTTTCCCCCTTATTTTAACAAAATCAGGCATTTTCTCTGTTTGATAGAAATTTTAGCATCTTATACAGGACATTCACCATTTTCCCTTTATTACAAAAACAACGCTTTTTTGACAGACTGGCAGTCAGGCTCAGATTTGATGATGAGAATGCAAATTTACAAAGAAGAGGAATTCTCCTCAGGAACCTTTCTTTGGTGAAATAGTAAGAATTTTATTACTATAAATCCTGCCTTCTCAACTGAAAAATAAACTGCATTAAGTACTGATGTCCTAAAGAGTCTGACTTTGCTATGCTAATCCAAGGTATTAAGAATAGTCAGAAAATGAATTCATTAATGGCTACTGGAATCAACTGCTTTTTGTCCCAAATGTGAACACATCTCCCCAGTCAGAAATTAACTAACACAGTGTGATTGAAGTTTATTTATTTACTTACATATAATAAGCGACTGAGCAGCTTGCAGTGCATGAAGTGAGGCTATGGAAAGTGCATTACAGTGCTCCTGCTTCGGGCCCCTCTCAGCCAGAATTTCACTATATGTGCCTATTTTCTGTTTATTATTCAGCCAAAATCATTGAAACTCTCTATCCCCTTAGTCCACTTAGTGACCAAGAAAAGACTGCCTGCCTTATATAAGGTGGCTTAAGAGGAACTTCTAAAAAAAATATTTACAAAGCTCTAAAAAAAATAACGAGTTTTGTTAAGGCTAAGAGTGTAAACACAGTACCTGCTACAAATATAGATCTTGTTATGCAATGAAAAAGAGAAGCAGATGGAGCTGTTGATAGGCTCAGTGACAATAGTGCAATATGCACACGAACCACTATTCCCCTTATAAGGAAAATTTTTCATATTCCCCCTTTTTCTTTTTCAGTCTGAAGTTGGAAGTAAAATTCCAACCAGAGAAATTTTCCATAGAAGGGTCATATTTAAAAGACCCTCTATGTAAAAAAACCTTTACTTTGAATGAACTGACATGGATTTAAATGACCTGTGAGAGTATGTGTATGGTTGTATGTGCATGTATAAGGTTTCTTGTCCACTTTGGGGAGCGCAGACTCCCATCATTTGGGGCAGTCTGCCAAGCAGGCCAAGAACGTGAAGAAACTTGACTTTCTGGCACCATTCCAAGTGGGATGCTGGGGAGCTGAGAGCTGGGAAAAGCAGGAGAGCTGGCAGGGAACCAAGAACATTTCCATCAAAAATTTCATTGGAATAGACATTTTCATGCAACGTGTTAGGTTTTGGTGAACTGGCATTAGCTGAGAGAAAAATGTTCCACTGGAAAGTTTCCAATTTGTCCTAGTGCTAAGATCTTGCCACTTAGACCTCATATTTTTCATTCAACTGAAAAATGGATTTTTATTTCACAGTGTCATGCACAGACACAGAATGTAGTTTACTGTACTACTGATCATTTATCCTGATACTGTAAAAGGAAGGGGTTTTTTGCCATCTCATTTATTTTGCCATACTGCTCTCTCATGCCTCCATGCTTTTCTGCCATTTCCCCACCTCTCAATGTCTTTCACCTAAATTGATCACATCAAGGAGTGTCAGCACAAGAGGGACTCAGTGATGAGAGCACTAGTTTGTACCCAGAGACAGATTTCAATAGCTATCTCTGGAACAAGATTTCTGTCTTAGTATATTAGTTCAGTAGGGAAATCAGTACATTCCCACTTTGCAGTGCTATTAAAATTAATACATCTGGATTATATCAAGGAACGTGTAACAGTTCTGGCTGTTTTTTGACTATATCAGCTTTAACTACTAAAATTCAGAAATATCTTGAAAATAAAGTATTTAACGTTATCTTGAGTAAAGAGGTTACAAAGCTGTGGCACAAAACCGAAGGAGAGAAGGCTAAAGCACTGGATGAACAGTCAACTGTATACTGAATACACAAACAACACACAACTGTAATTTAGCTCATCTTATTCAAGCTGCATATGTGACAACTCTGAGCTTATCAGAACACAAGTTGCATCAAATTCAGCTTTGTCACTGATGAGATACAGCACTGGAGAGTTTCTGCATGCTTAGCTTTTGAGCCTGCCTCTCAGAACATGTATTCATATTAAGCCCAGTGAGAAGTGATCTCACTGGAAAACCTGAGCAAAACCTAGGATAGCAGTTCTGGGCTCAAAAAGTTAAGGAATGTTCTTTTTCCCCCCCACTTCATCTTCTTTTAAATTAATTTAGTCTTTGTGAAAAGAACCACAATGACAATCCTAAGGACCAAGGGCTGTTGTGTAGGCACAAGGACACAGACATTTCAGGGTCCTCCTTTCACACCAATGTACTCTGAGTTCCAGGTGCAACTTCCCATCTTGGGCACCATAGGACTTCCCTCAAAACTAGTGCAGAGATAAACTACAGATTTCTTAAGCCTGAGGATAAATATCTTTATAATCACACAGTTTAGTCATGCAGTAATGTATCTCCTAAGATTTTAAGTTCTCATAGCAAAAAAGAAACCAAACAACCCATTCTCAACTAAGCACTAACACATAATTCTTCCTCTTGGTACTATAGTATTATCCTTTGGTCACCGGCTGTCTCAGTTTTGAGTGTGGGTACCATATTAGAGCTAAAACCAGCATTAAAGATATGTATATAGGATTGCTGTCTTGCTTTATGCTACTGGTAATGAAAGAAGCATTAATGCAGTAAGAAAATATCAGCCAAACTTGAGCTCTATACAGTAGACTAAATCTCAACCCTAGGCATACTACAGCAAGTCTTAAGGAAGCCTGTGGACATTTCAGTACCTTGGTGCAGCAGAGTTAATTCAGCTTCATGTCTCTGTTTTAATCCCCAGAATTTCTTACTCTGTTTGGAAGAGTAACTCACCTCATTTTCAAAAGTATGAAACTTGTCCATATCCATTTCAAGTTGCTGCCAATATTTCTGGGCTGTGCAACTATACTTTCCTCAAGTACAATTGACAAAATTGGCCCAAATAATGAATTAACTTTTCAACAGAAGAAAATAGAAAGTATTCCAAGGCTGCTGAAATTGATGTGAAACTATCAAAGAAAGTGTTTGCACAGAATTAGCAAAGCACAAGTCAGACCTGTGGATACATGTTGGTCAATATCTCAAAACAGTTAACTGACTTCAGTTGGTGTTCACTGCCTCTACCTGACAATGACATACATCTTACACTTCCCCTGACAAGAGCTGACTTCAGATTTATTTCCGCTGTTAATTTCTATTCTTTGTAAAATACAGATTTAGAAAGTTCTGCCATGTACTTGCAGCAAATTTGCATTTCTAAGCAATAGCAAAGTTCGATGTTAGCACCGTGAGCGAAGCTGCTGAAGCATAACTATTCTCTTTACCAAGAGCAAGTCTCTCAGACTGTTGAAGTTTACATGTAGATATAGACACACATATATTCAGACTAAATTTACTGTACTATGCTTGATTTCTCCTCACATACCTCTTTTCTGTGCCATCACTGAGAGTATTTCTAATGCACAGATTTGCTCTGACACCTCTGGATATCGTCATCATGTTCTCTCAAGCCCCTGAGTGTGATTGACTCACTTCCACCTCTTCTGTTGCTATGAAAAAGTAAAGAGTAGTTACAAAACTGTCAATGAATTGGATTTTTTTCTGTCTCCATTTAATCCTTTTATCTATGTACTTGAAACAGCTTGTTCTATCATCCAAGTCATATTCATATTTTAGAACACCTCTGCGTAAATACATTTGGCAGAAATGTACACCTGGTTCTTGTGTTATTTCACTTTGATTAAGTCAGAGAAAGAACAAAATAAACCAAATTCACTACATTTAATGCAACAATTCTGACAAATTGCCCAGAAGTAAAAGCTTCAGGGAATCATGCTGGGGGTGCTCCTGTTGTCAAGCACACACAGGTAATACTCCTTTCTCTCTCCTAAAGCAAAAAGAACTCCCAAAATCGAACTTCACCCACTCCAATCAAAATGCCACTCAACTGCTGATTGAAATATCCTTCATTCAAATCAGAGTGAGTGCCTTTAATGGCTACCCAAATTGCTGTCAAATTAAATAAGAAACAAAATGCAAATAAATTAGCATTCCTAGCTACTGATACACTATAAATATTTATGAGGAAAAAAAGATGCTGTAATTTCGAATGATACCACAGGCCTATTTTGTACAAACAGTTAAAACAGTTATACATGCAATACTGTACTTAGCAATTTTTTTCCATTTCACATCACCATAATCACCTAATAAATATTTAAATGGACCCATTTGCTGTAACTATAAAAGAACCGTGTAAACTTGTTGTCATCTAGACACATAAGCCGCAGTGGAGTCAATGAATTTCAACAGTCACTTAATATTGCAAGCCACAAGCTACCTTAAACCTGCCAGCAACTGTCTGCCAGGAAGCTACTGTAGCACCACGGCTACCTCCTCCAACCCAGGACACGAGATTCATTATGAATGCTAGCATTGCTACTCTAATTAGGCCTGGGAGAGGTTTAACAACCATGCTACAGTCTTGCTGCTGACAAATATAAAAATAAAGCCTTGTTCAAATTAGCAATGTGAAGTGAGAAGGCCTAGAATCAGCAACTGTCTGACCAGCAGTGAAACAGTTCTAATCTATAGTGAGGTTATTTTGCTTCATAAACTGCTAGTATGTTACCTGCAGGAGGTCTCCCTGTAAAATGAATTATAGTAAGCTATATGTGATAATTAACCGTGCATTAGCAAATATCTTGAAACAGGGGGGCTCTGTTTTCTCTGTATTTTGACTAATAAAAGCATGAATTTGTTCAACAAATGATCATTTAGGTTGTGGAATGCTAAGCATATTGGAAGAACACAGTAAGCAATAGAATATTGTAGGTGGACTAACAGTTTCCTTACAAAAACAGGCTGTTTAATAGGCTGGCTCCATACTACGTTATTCACAGTACTAAAAACCACAGTGTTGGGAAGACAAATACAATATACATTTAAAATAATATAAACCTTGTACTCATATTTACTTTAAAAATGCCATGGATGTGACAATAAAAAAAAATCCATAAGCAAACGTTTATTTCAGAAAGGGAAAATCCCAAATGACTCTTTCCAGAATGTAAACAGATAGTGAGGTAATTGGTATGGTCATCTTCTCTAGAGGGGAAAAAACATAGCAGGGTTTAAAATAGTCTACATCATGTGAACGTGAAGCAAGGCAAAAAAAAAAGTTAATTTATTATGTATACTGCTTAACACAATAAAAATAAAGTGGTGCTATAATTTATTTTAGCTTCATTTACATCTTATGAAAACATATTTAACCATAACGCTTTATGGAAGTGTGACTGGACCAGCCTCACTCCTGGCTGTGAGTCAGGGGTCAGAGCCACTGCAGCAGACACAGGTTGACAGTCTGTGCCTCTTTATTCATACTCTGTGGACTGGAGTCCAAAATGCCAAACATCAGAAACTGAAACTCATTTAACTACAAGTAATCTATGATCTTCAGCCAGAGTCCATGTAGTAATGACTCATGATAGGGTTTGGTCTTAGCACAGGTAGATGTGCAACCCCAGTGTGACAGGGATGGGCCACATGTAAAAGGAGAAATTACTGAACAATGATGTTTCGGTTCATAAATATTTTTAAAACATCAGAAGTGCTCCCTAAATTTAAGATCAAGCCAAGATCAGAATAGAGCCCTCAGCTGTATGTCTCCACTTCCTTCTACTCAGCACAGCTCTCACCTGCCTGGAACAAACAGCACAGCTCCAGTGCTGGGTCTGTCCCTTCAGCATGCCAGGCCTATTCCAGTGGAGGCAGGGGGGCAGGCACCCCCTGATTCCTAAGGCAGGAAGTTATCAGTGAGATGCCAGAGTTAAGAACATGTAGCAGACATTGAGTTTTACAGTAAGACAGGATACTCAGAAAGTTGGTCACTGCAGAAAACTGCAAGGCCGTGATGGTAGCACCCTGTGACACACAGGCAAGAACAGGAATGCTTCTCCTCAGTTTCCTGCAGCCTCCCTTTTGAACATCCTTTCGTCCAAGCAACGGATACTGGCTTAGCATTGGTTTTCTAATGTCAATTAAAACTATTATGGGGGGAGGTAGGGAGGGGCCAGTAGATGCATATATATCACATACATGAAATACTTTCTTTTTGGATAGTTAAATGGCTGTTGCCATCAAATTACAAAAGATGGGCCAACAAATAGAGCAAATAGAAAGAAAATAGGCATTCTTCCTACAGAAAACACTCTAGATGGTTAAAAAGTTACAATAGATGAATGACAAGCACATGGCTACAGGCTATTTATTTCTCCTAGTTCACTACGGAAAGGTAAATTATAAAACCAAATTTGCATTCCTCCAAGTCAGTACACAGTTTTGTCTCAAATTCATAACCAGCAACCAGCTGGTAAAGGAGGATGGGTTTGAGATTCTGTTTTTCTCTAAATCTCCATCATGAATACCTTTGACTTATGTTCAGGAGCAATTTAAGGGTATCATTTCTTTAAATGTTTCTCCCTCTCAACAACATGATTTTTCACTACAAGTAAGGGCATTAGATTATTTTAACCATCACAGTTTGAAAGTGACCACGTGTATTCATACTACCACTGTTAATGAAGTTTGACGACTCAGTATCACTTTAAAATTTACTTTTTTAAAAAACAAGGCCAAACCCTTCAAAGTTGTTTTTACCATTGCACTACCCTTCAGTTTTCTAAGGCAACTTACAGAGCAGTGTGCTGTACTTTCTCAGCTGAATTACATTTATGGATTCCAGGCAGAGGGTAAGATTGCCCCCTTTTGGAATTCTGCAGTGTAACAGACCAAATAAAGGATGGGCGCAAAGCATTCCTAATCCCTCCTCAAGATATGCATCTCCTCAGGGATTATTTGTGCTCCATACTGTTGTGTTCTCGTGTTACTATGTATGTGGCTTCACATTCCTTATGAAAGCAACAAGCATGAAAGAATCCAACTGCTCTTGCCAGTAACCACAAACGCACAAAATCTGAAGTCAGATAAACATATGGAACCTTCCAAGGAATGCAGTAGTAAAGATGAAACATATAACTGCATTCTCCCTTCTCTGCTCTGTAGCACAAACTTCAGTTGGTAATCTGCAACTACGGTGTCCCATAAAGTAGCGTTCTCTGAAAAAATTCACAGGGAGATGAGTGCTTTAAATAAGAAATGAAACTACTGAAGTGCTGAAAACAATCAGGACAGTTCTTCTGATTCCAGACTTAATTTAAGCAAACCCACCCTTGGAATGCTGAGCTGGTGGTTGGGCTTTCTTTTTCACTCTGTCAGCTTTAACACCTAATTGGTGGTCATTCATGAAGTGTACTAGTTGCTTAAAGAAATGTTCGTGACCACAATCAGAACATTCCCAACAACCGGGAGTCTGGATGGAGATCTGTATTTTCATTAAAATCTTATTTTTATTATTACAGTGTCATAATGCCAAATATATCAATAATAATTTGCTACTGGAACAATGCAATTTAGTCCTTTAAAGTAGCTAATAATTAGTATTATTTGCAAATAAAGCATCATTATTCTGTTGCTTGACCAGTATCATCTTCTAATTTTAGAAAGCTAATCCTTTAATAATGCACAACTAATTACATTGTACAGCACATTCCTATTTTTGTTTCAAAACTTCTTTCCCAGGAATGATACCTTTAAAGGTCTTTCAACTACTAAATTCCATTCATTTTCATATGATCCTGGTGGCTCAAAATCAGTAAAGAGTTTAACCTACAGAAATATGTTAGCATGGCTTCAGCTAGAAGTGGTTCACGGCCACTTGTTAAGGGAGAACATGGAGAGATCTCCAAATGGAGACAGACTGAAAGACTGACATAAACCAGCAATAAAACAGAAATCAGAGAGTAGTAGTGCGAGCTGCATTGATGTATCTCGTCATAGCTGAAACAAGATGTGTGTTCAAGCCAAGTAAGAAGGGTTGGTGGTCAGTACACCATGTCAGACATGGAGTAAAACAGAATATTTAAGCTGTGCAATTCTGCTGAAAAACTCATCACCTAAACTCAGTGGGCAATATTAAGTAAGACCACCCCATCCATTTGTTTCAGTCCCAGACTCTCAGGAATATAACATTTAGTTTTCCATCTTACTTCAATCAAAATTGTATCACCAAAGGCTATTGTCTTCCAGTAATTTACCTATAGTTCATTCAACCAAACCAAGATTAGATTAATCTATAGAAAACAGCATACTTGAGCATCACTACTCATCTTAAACACTGAGCACAACTCTACGGAGCAGTGTTCACGTGGATGCTGTAACAATACCACTGGGCCAACTCACTTCAATGCAAGTGCATCAGGAATAGGTCAAGTCACTCATATTTCAGTTTTGAAAAATTTTGAAAATAATCACTCAATTATTTCCTGTTGTTAATATTTTAATATTCTAAATCTCTTAGACATCAAACTTATAAGAGTGTGATAGAAGTGATCCTTATCACTTACAAGCTCTTGCTTTTTGCTTCACAGTGAGCAGATTATCACAATAAAGGAGATTAGGTATTGCATATTTTTATGTTTTCACAAAAAACTGAAGTCCCAGCTTTAAAACTCAGAGTGAAAACCACCATTACATATAAAGCCCCAAGTGTAACAAGAGGAACCGCAAGGTAACTTTCCAGACTACTTGCCCAAGCTGTTTAATGCCCTGTGTGTTTCTGCTGAGGGAAAGTGAGAGCTTAACTTGAATTATGTCCTTGCTGCTTTCAAAATACCTTAAACAGTTATCCAAACTGTAGCCAGTGTGTCATGCATTCCAATACAGAATATAAGAATCTATGTACCTAGTGTCACTGTAAGACTTTTACCTAGTTTTCCTTTCAGTGCCATGAAGTTAATCATAAGGAAGGAATGCACACTCTGATCATGCTAATGAGCTGGCTGAATATGACTTCTAAAGAGATCACTTAATGTGTCCTCAAGGATGCTGAACACCATTTTATCAAGAGAAACACTTGGTTTCCTTTACTGACATGCTCAATGGACCGAAAGGCTGTCACTAAGTAATCTGTAGGTGTCTTGATACCTATATATGGAAGAGGAATACCACAGCAGAAGATACGTTCTGGATTTAATAACCACACTTTAGAGCCACTGAAAATTTCTCTATAAGGATAAGGATAGAAGCAGGAGAATAGCCACTCATGCTTTCAGAAAACTTAAATATGAGCTTTGCAGGGCATACTTCTTCACAGAGAAAGGACATGAATCAGTGCTCTGAATCTCTCCACTTAATGCTATGCATTTATTTTACCTCTTTGCCATTACTGAAGGACATTAAGGAGCAATGCCAATGGATACAGAGTTTTGCTCATGATTGTAAAAGTGCTTTAAAAAGGCATGATATGCAATAAACTTTCTAAGTGCTTCCTAAGCTATGAAAAAAGTGCCTCATGGGTTTTACTGTGGCTCAGAAAATTTTAGAATATGTTCTCATCTTTACCGTGTTTTGATATAATTTCATTCTGTCACCAAGTCCCTTATCATGAACAGAGGCCTCAGCATAGTCAAGGTCTTAAATCAGTTAGTGTGCTGGAAGCTTGGGTGGGAGGTGGGCCAAATATCTCACCTACTGCTACCTCAGACCTTCTCTGCTCCTTCTTCAATAGGACACAAGAAACAGGTTCTACCTGCCTATTGGTAGGTTCTAATGACTGTGCTCCTTGCTCTTTTTCTGTGTCCTAAGAAAGGGTGGAAGGCATCATACAAAGCCACATCACTGCATAGCAGTTGTCACAAGAACAGTGGTTACTAGTAGGACATGTTTATTTGTTCGTCACTAGGAAATCTATTCTGGAGCCTGGCTGAAGCATGTGAATGGGCTGATAGAATGAAACAGAATCCGCCTATTTTTAACAATTATTTGAAAATATTTGAGACTCTTTGTGAGTGTAGGAGAGAATGCTTATTATGTGCTTCCATAATCACATATTTCATCCAAAATTAGAATCTGTTGAGTAAACCCCAAAAGAATTCATGACTCCTCTAAAACAGTTCCCACACTCCCCAATTGTTCTTCGGGCAACTCAAAGGCCATGGAGCAGAGAAAGTGCTGTAGGCTGCAGGATGTTTTCATCTGACTTGTCAATTTCCACTCTGCTTAAATATATCCAAATGCTGGACACTGGTTATAAGCTATATGACAAGAGGATTGAAAGCTGTGTCTTTAATGCAAAGCTTGCTTCTATCCATTAAACGTCCACTCAGCTACCTTGCCTGATTTATAATTCCCTTCATTTTTTCTATTACTACTTGAAAAAATAGTTTCTTAATTTTGATACTTTCAGTTCTGTAACAAGCAAAGCTTTAAAGACTCTGAAGTGTTTCTACAAGGTACGTTCAGCTGCACATGGAACACTGGAATTGGATGTAAATGTACCCACACTTAGCATCTATGGAAGGACTTCCCTTCCCTCATAGTAGAGGTACTGAAATGGCATTGACAAACATTGGAAAGAGCAAAGAGAGAAGGAAGTAATGGATTGAAATTTTGGATACAGCTTGGTTAATCTATTCATTTGTGAATTTAACTTTGTCTGACCATCATTACTGACATTTTCTGGTTTTATAAATACAGAGGCTACAAGAGCCCTTTTGCAAGGATAGTGAACAGTAGAATATACAAACAGAACATTAGTAATTCCCAGTTCCTTCACCTGAGTAATGAGTTTTCTACATCAAATATTACTGAGTTTATGATTAACATAAAATGAACACAGTTCTTTCAAAAAGCTTATTATATGTATTCCACAGCCTCACTGAATGCACTGATTTGTTCTACATGTACACACTGAAAACAATTTATAGTTCAACATGACTTTTGCATAGAAAAAACTCTGCAAAATATCTTTATTATAGCAAACAGATAAAGTTTGACACTGCTATATATGGAAAAATTTTCAGCCATAAATCTACAGGGTAATTTGTGTTCATTAAAACAAAAATCTATCTTTTTTGGGGGGAGACCAAAAAAGCAGCTGTAGTTTTCAGATTTCATAGTAACAATACTGAAACTTATTTGTTTTGAGGGGAAAGTATTCCTAGTTAGCTCTAATGATAGGGACAATTCCCTGTCATCATTCAATTTGGCTGAATAAGGAGTCCTCGATTTATTCCATAAATGCAGGAAATACTTGTAAAAACCTCGATTTATAACACCTAATAGCATCATCCACTGACTCTGCACTAGGGAAGCTGTAGGAACAATAAAGGCAAGAAGTGCAAGAAAGAGCCTGTCCAGATTAGCAGTACAGACTCAGTGTAATTGAACATGCCATCACATTGAAAACAAAGGAAATGGGTATTAATTCCTCAGCAAATTACTGGTTACTCTTCTGTCATTGCATGTATTGAACTCAGTACAAAGTTTTAGGTAAGTTCTTTAGAGACTTTGAGCTTAAAATCATTAAACTGACTTTAAAAAAAGAAACCAGTACCACTTCATCCAGTATGTGGAAAGAGTACAGACAAGAATGTCATGCTGCTTCCAAGACAGACAGTTAAACTGCAACATGCATGTGCAGGCCAAGTTTCTTCCATCAGAAGGAGCAGTCTCTGTGAGACTATTTAGTTACATGCATCACTGTTTATCTAGAGCCTCTGACAAGATACAGTCAAATCAAATTCTTCCAGGATGTTACATTACATCCCTGTTTTTCACTTCAAGAAGGCATCATAATCAGTTTATGAAACATGAAAAAATACAGCCTGTTGCAGTGCCACAGTTCTATGTTCTAAAATTCAGAAGTGCTGTAGCTGTAGCAGGCACATAGGCTTTGAATTTGTTGCTAATGAGTGGTGCTTGGAAAACATACTGAGAAATAATTGCAGGTTAATAACTAGGTTTCAGAAAATCCAAATTATCCTTTTTTTATTCCACGGGTCATAGCTGTCTGAGTCTGGAAGCACAATGCTACCTTCTGAGTCTGGTAGCAAATGCTACCTAATCTTAATTAGGTTCCTTATTCTTCCACTGGCTGGAGTCGATTTGTTCCATTCAAATCTGGACCCCAAGTTTTTTCCTAGCTCCAAAATGTACTTATTACTTAGTTATCACAAACAAACACACACACACACACTTTCTTGCAGAGAATCAAAGGAAATAAGAAATACTCCTTCCAAGTTGCCAATTTTAGTACTGGATTTGCTCATGTGTAAATGCAGGTAGGTTATTGCCATTAACACCCTCCCATAAACTGACTCTTGAAGAAAACAGTAGAAACATAAATAGTTCCATGAAAAGAAATTAGAAACACAGAGTTTTAAATATGATGATTATAAGTATGTCCCATTAAAAGGTATTGACCACACATCAAAGTATCAGTATATACTTGGTTTAAAATTTCAGCATATACTTGGAAGGCAAAACAAAAGTGTTTTCTCCCCTACAAATATCTCAAATTCCATTCTTCATATAAAATACTCTATGTATTTAGAGAAGAAATAATCTGTTTATGCATCACATAAAGGAAATGCAATGTTCATTCTTCTAAGACAAAAAATGGTGTCCAGAAATGCATATGGTAATCTGCTCATCAGAGAAGTGAACTGTGTAAGAAATGACTGGAATATACTTACATGCAGTGACTCCAGTTTGCCTTCCCCCTCAGCAGATCACTCTGGTTTTCACTTGTGCTGTTATTCAAGCCTCATCTGAAACAGTCTTTGACAGGGATACATTTCCTCAGAGCTGCTTTGTCTGTCTGCAATTCCGAAGATGAACTCTCTTCCAATAATTTGTATCACTATCAGAGTTCTCTTGCTGCCTGAGCACAGGCAGTGCGTTCGCTCTGTCATCTCCCACTCACTGAGCTTCTGCAGGAAAGAAACAATAGATGAGAAACTGACAACTGATAGTATCCAACTACTCAAGGAAAAGCAACCTGAGACCACAAAGTAACACATTAGACGGTAAGGGTACACTATAGAATGTCATCTGTCCTCCAGTGGCATTTTGAACCCCCAAAAAACCTATAAAATACTGATAATAAGTTTGTGAGGGCACAAGAACACTGGAAAAGGATTTTAAAACAATCAGCATCATGAAGAATATGGTATGCAAAAAGCAGATGATCCTTTAAAATGAAATGATGTCTTAACGAAAGGAAAAATTCTCAATTTCTGCTTACCAGAACAGCAAAGCCTGAAATACTCCTGACAGATACTGTGCTCACTTCAGTAAGTTAAATTATGTCACTGATGTTAGCACCATAATGCTGACAATTATGCTGGGTGAGGGTGAGAAGCAGTGTAACTGCTTACATAATGAATCTTCTGTTTGGAAAGAGTAACAAGAAATAACTCTCATTCTGATGAAGGGTCATCTTTTGAACACAGCTTCCTAAATTTATTCTAGTGTATGAGATACCTTAATTACAATAACTTCTGTGTTGAAACAAGTGAACAGATGAACTGTAACATGAGTCTTCAAGGCAAGCTCTCCCTCAAAAAGAGAAGTCTCCACTAGACTCAGTTGTATGAATCAATACCCATCCCCTCAAGCCTACAGATTTATACAGTGGTGAATTTCATTCTGTGTAAAGGAGTTCACAAAAATTTTATCAGCTAGCTAAGGTTAAGAAAGTATTCAGTTTGGATGGAGATAAGCACTTAAATCTCCATTGGAAAATAATTAATCACTGGCATCTATTAATAACCACAAAAACTGCTGGAAGAGGCAGTTCAGTTACTACTTTTATAGAGTTCAGTAAAACTCATTTTTATAGACAGGATTAAACATTTTTGACACTTACTTTCCAGCCTCCTTTGGGATGGTATATACTGCTGCCAACTCAGCACCACTTCCTGACACTTTAGAGACAAAAAAGAAAGAAATGTTACACACAGTGGCAGAAGAAAAGTTTAAGTGCCTTGATTCCTTTTACCAAGCTGGAGTCCGGCTGAGATAACAGAGTTTTTATAAGAGGGCATTACCCTTTTGAATTGAAATCAATGAGTTGGGATTTCTGCCTCCCACTCTCCTTACAGAACACACAGTATCAGAATCCTGACAACCGAAGCATTGGCAAGAAATATTCACTTAAAGAGAGAAAGTACGTAGGGATATAAATCCAACAATGTCATTAAATTCCCAAGAATAGATTCCTTTCTAATAGACCCCCCAATACAGTGCTCAGATCTCAGAAGTCCTTAAGGACATAAAGGAAGACACTGTGGAGCCAGGCTAGAACTTAATACCATGACCTCATTCACATGGCAGTATTGGAGGGCAGGAAGACAAAACAAGTACTCCCACAATAGTTTAAGCATGACCTTCTATGGACATGTCTAGCCAGTGAGGTGCTGTTCTCATCCCCTGGATAGGTAATAAGCTGAAGGAAAAGAGAGGAGAAAGGAATCTGGCGAAAATTTCATTGCACATCATTGTCTGAATGAAAGATCTAGCGCACTCTAAAGAGAATCTATTTTGCTGTAAATCTTTGTATATTTTTACTTCATGCAAAAACTGATCCATAACTTAGGCAAAGAAAACCTTACCACAGTCGAGCTATTAGATCAGATCTTGGTATGCTGGAGTTGCAGTATGTATTACTGGAAGAAGCAGTGGAATGCATCTTCCATTTCAGCTGGAAAACAAAAAGCAAAGAGGAGACTGGAGTAGTTACTACCTGGAGACACTTTCAGAATGGAGAAAGAAGCAAGGTTTCAAGGCACACATCAAATCGTGCTCAAGGCCCAGAGTAAAAGTCTTGGTCACTAGATCTCATAGGAATTACAGTAGAATGTGTAATAAATGAAGCTTTGAGAACCCCAGTTGAAATCCTTTCCAACAACACACCCTTCTGTCAGAAAAGTCCCAAACTGTTCCAGTCACCAAGGACAAGCTGTATGTCAGCATATGGGGGGAGAGTCAATAAATATTTTTACACTTAGACAGAATGAAATTATTCATTTAGAACCTCATGAGGGTCTTGAGACCTTGAGCCAAAGAAGTTGAAAAATACTATATTCTGATTAATTTTAGCAATAGGCCACAGATAAAACTTTCATGTGTCAGGTCTAACTTCAGGAATGAATCAGCCAGATTGGGCTTCTAAATCACCTCAGGTGCATCTGAAATTTGTGCTTCAGGTGAAGCCAATTTAAGGAAAGAATGTATAACCAAGCTTTCCTTAAACAAGCACTAAGTAATATAACTAGGCAGAAAAAATAACTAACAGAGATGTGAACATTACTTGTTGAAAAACTAGAAGCGACAGCTATGGCAGGATTTCCTATGACTACGCAACCATCAGAAGCAAAGCAATGAGACTGTTTTTAAAGCATCTGCTGCTTATAATGTTCCCTTCAGATCTCCACTTCTAAGTCTCAGCCCATGTTTCAGCAGGGACCCTCTGCTGACTCAAGAAAATACTTGAGTCAGTATTTTCCTTCTCAATCATTCAGCTGACCTAAGCAGCTCCTAATGCTTTCCAGGCTAATATGACGCAGCACAACAGGGATATAACATTTTTTTTCATTCCTTCCTGAAGTTCAAATAACACATAAACAGTCTTTCCTCCTTTCAAGCTCAAATCTCAGCAGACATCTTTCAGCTCCCTGGTTTTCTGAAGCACCAACAATTCAGTTTTCCTAAGGCTCAGACAAGAATGAGTCAGACACTGACATCCAAAGAAAGCAATCTCCTGCTGCATCTGTCATTATACAGGGAGGCTCTGACAGATATTTCAGGCTCCCATGCCTGTGTCATCCAATTGTATTCCTAACCAAGGCCGAGTCTTCCCTTTTCTGACCCCTCCTGGAAGTCTACCAGCTGCAGCAGGCAATCCAGAACTGCTTCACTGGGTACCAAACAAGACTCCTTTACTATTTTCATTAACCTTGGAAGCACAGTTTTTCAGAGCTCATTTAAAACCTCATTTTCTCTAAACATAGTTATCAAAATTAAGGAGACACTAAACCTACTGAGATAAAACCAAAATAGGCATTCTCCATTTTCTGAGTTGTTGTGCATGTCCAAACGAAGAAAGTTAGTTCTGCCAGAGTTTTGGCAGGCATCCAAGATTCTGGACCTGACCAACACCCTCAGGGATTCTTTCCCAGGTTCTAAAGGCAGTTACTGAAATGTATATGGAGCACATTTATATCTTTGATTTCAACAGCCTCACATAAACCTAATTTGTGCAGAGGCACATGCCATCCACTGAATACCTGCAGCACCACCTTATGCAGGAGTGTATTGCCAACATTATGAAATCCCAAATCAATTCAGCTGGGATATTTTCCCTGTCAATAATAGCAATAATGGCTTTTGTTTAGAATATCTAATTTTTCCATTTCATGAGCAGCATCATTCTACTTCAGGGCTGGAGAAATCAAGTCACAAGAAAGGTACTGGCTAGCTAAAAGTACACAGTAGCTCAGTGGCTTAAGGCTGGATTAGAGCCTCAGTAGCTGAAGTGACCACCCAGATCCTTCCTAACCAGCCTGCCCACACAGCTGACAGCATCCCACAGCCCCACATCAGTTACAGCTTCATCTCCAGAGGACAAGTTCAAACCCAGCAGCCAACAGCTGTGTGTACCTTCTGCAGGCACTGGGACTGACTGCCACGGCCTCTGATCAGGGCTGGACCTTCTTGGCTGGGATTGATAGCTCCAGTTGAGCAGCCTCTGACGAGTACACTTGGCAACACTGGCTCAGAACAAGGCTGACACAGACACACAACACAAACAGGAAGAAATGGAGAGAGAGCCTGGGTGTTATTGATATAAGATTGTATTTTTATTGGGCTAATAAAGACTGTGTCTGCTCATTCCTGTAGGTGTGTGGAAATGTCATTTCACAATGTCACTTCGCTGAAGAGCACACTTGGCCTAGGCCAGATAATGCATGTTGCATTTAAAGCATGTTACCTTGTCATTTTATAAATTAGACTGCAGCAGACTTAAGACGGGGAACAAGTGGTCCCATGGAAAGCTGCTATCTTCACTTTTGATGGTGGTTTAGCCACCATCATTCATATCAAGCCAGCCTAATTGCTTTGGTTTTGTGAGCTATTAGGGAATAATGTTATTACAAGTTTGGAAAAAATAACAGCATTGACTGTGCTGATTTTTGATCAATCAGCACCTAGCCAGCAATGTCAGACCTACTAAGTGTCCCTTCTTTGCCAAAAATTAATGAGCCAAGAATAAGTACCAGAGGTTGGAACCAGCTCTGTCCCAACTGTATTCAATGCCACAGTCACACTGGAGGATGAGGAAAGGGATAAAAGGAGTGAAAGGAGAAAGTAAAGGATGATTTTTTTCCCTTCATTATTAAGTATGAGGACTGCTCAAACTCATGGTGGGCATCTTAGATTTTTCAATCAAATAGATTCAAAATTAGGAATGAACAACAAATAGTTCTTCATGCCCATCATTCCATGTCCACATGGAGTTGAACAGAAAAAGAGTCAGCCAAATGAACCAGCTTTCTATCAAAGAGAGTTCCGAAAACAAACTTCTGAAACAGCACATATTAACTCATAGTTTCCCCTTGAGTCTTTCATTTTGTAGATTCTAGTAAATTTTAATGAGACTGTCCCAAAGTCTTTGATAAAATACTTTATGCTGAAAAAATATTAAACAGGCACTTGTTTTTGGTATTAACTTTAAAACCAACGTTGCCATGTCTACAAATACCACCCAGAAACTTTAAAGCAATCCAAATAAGCATGGCTTTTTTAATTGTCCAGGTCTTATCACATTTCAGTAGGAACAAATACATTTTCATTAAAAAATTCAGTACTATTGGAGCCACTTTTCCTTTTATTTCCCAAGATCTTTTGGCAACAATAAACTTCCTTGTCTTCCTCTTATAAAATGGTCAGATTCTCTCAAGACAATGCAAAGGAACCATGCTGTTTGGAGGAACACTGCCATTATCCTGCCAATGAGCCCTTGTAATCCTGAGGTCATGGTAGGAGGAAAGAACTTTAGTGCAAGCAATGACAGCTGGCCCCACAACTTTTGAATGTGCCATCGGAAGAAAACTGCCAGAGGAAATTGCATCCATTAGGATTATATTCTTGAATCATTTGAAGGCTGATACTTTCAAAATAAATAAAAGGACAAAAGCACTGCAGGTTTACATTTCTCAGGTAAAAGGCTCAGACCATGATCACAGACAGAATGATTTTGGATTCAGTCAAAGGCTAAAACCACAAATTTGCCAAAGCCAAAAAAAAATAATTCATTTTTACTTATGCAATGTTTTACTTAGGAAGAAATTAAATCTGAAAAACTTCAAAATGCCAATTTTGTGCCCACTTTCCACATGAAGTATCTTACATTTTTCTGTTTGAAACTGCCATTAGAGTTCCACACTTCTTTATAAATCTAAGATGCAGCAAATCTCAAAATATATTCTAAGCAAATCTCAAAATATATTCTAGTGTGTTTTCTTTCAGTGTTGAAATGAGGAGATGGATTGGCTAACCACTCCCTCACGACACAGCGAGCTCTTTCACAAACTGCATGAAATAATATTTCCATTATAATTTACTATATTATCATAACATTTCTATTTTTATATTGTTATGTTGTGTACAAGTATATACAGGCAACGCTCTATTTATTCCAAGCCTCTGCACAGTCACATCCCACCTGCAGAGTGACCCGAGGCCTTGGGATCCGAGGCTGAGGGTGCCAAAGGGCACCACACGCCAGGACCAGAGCATTGCATTTGAAACGCTGCCGTAAAACCTTCGCCTCTCCTCCTCCTCATGTTATACAGTTGTTTCAGAGAGGTATCGAAATAAATATTTACACAACCGGAACAGCCACATGTGCAAACATTCTCCCGTCTGGGGGTGTCGAGGCGGTTTTCAAACCACAGATATTTTGGGCTCATTATCTCGGTGACTACAGGACTCGCAGTACCTGAAATTTCAGCGTGAGAAGTGCTCGTCGAGCTGCTGAAGTTCAAAACCGCATTGGAGATGGACGCAGA
>NW_008682851.1:0-530 GCF_000695815.1 Acanthisitta chloris
CTCCGATGGATCCCCTGGAATTTGGGGGTCCCTCACCCCCTCCCAGGCCCTCCTGGAGAGCAATTCCACCCACAGAGATTTTGGGGACCCCCCCCCAGATTCCAGGATATTCCACCATGGCCTGGACACCGTTTTTCCGGAAGATGACGATTCTCTGGACTGGACCACAAGGATTGCAGATGGTGTAGAGAACGTCCTGTGGGAAAAAGGGGATCAGAGGCACCCCAAAAACACCCCAGGGTACCCCAAAACACCTCAGGGTACCCAAAAACACCTCAGGACACCCAAAAACACCCCAGGGCACCCAAAAACCTCTCGGGAACCTCAAGAAACCCTCAGGACGCCTCAAAATCCTCTGGGAACCCCCAAACCTTCACCCAACGTGGGGATGGAGGAGATGGGGTCGAGGATGGTGAAGAGCAGGACATGGTTGACCCCCCAAATCCCACCTGGGACCCCCAAACCTTCACCCAACGGGGGGATGGAGGAGATGGCGTTGAGGACCCCCCAAACCCGCACCCAACGTGGGG
>NW_008682851.1:675-1007 GCF_000695815.1 Acanthisitta chloris
AAATCCCACCAAGGACCCCCAAACCTTCACCCAACGTGGGGATGGAGGAGATGGGGTTAAGGATAGTGAAGAGCAGGACGTGGTTGACCCCCCAAACCTTCACCCATCGTGGGGATGGAGCAGATGGGGTTGAAGACCCCCCAAACCTTCACCCAACGTGGGGATGGAGGACATGGGGTTAAGGATAGTGAAGAGCAGGACGTGGTTGACCCCCCAAATCCCACCTGGGACCCCCAAACCTTCACCCATCGTGGGGATGGAGCAGATGGGGTTGAAGACCCCCCAAACCTTACGCGGGGATGGAAGTGATGAGGTCGAGGATGGTGAAGAGC
>NW_008682852.1:0-5840 GCF_000695815.1 Acanthisitta chloris
GCCCACCCAAGAGCCCTTTTGCCACCCGTCCACCCTGTTCCCCTGCTGTTGCTCTGTCCCTACTCAGACATCCCATGCCCGTCCACCCACCTCATTCCCCCCAAGCTGCCCCATGCCTGCCCAACCAGACTCTGCCGTTGGGTTTCCAGCCCCCACTAGCCCCAGGGACAGCATCCCCGTTCTGTCCACCCTGGGGGATTCCTCCAGCTCAGAAAGGAAAAAGGAGCGCAGCAGGTCTAGGGCCAAACCCTGCTGCCAGTGGTAAACCCAAAGGAGCTCTGTGGCCTTTTCTGTTCTATTTTTAAATCCCAAAGGCCAGGGAAGCTGGAGCTATGGGAGGTGTGAAGAGATGCCAGCGCGCAACAGGATCCTCCGTGGGCTGCACGTCCCAGGGAAATAACAGGCTCTGTGTCCCTGCTGGGATTCACGTTTCTGTCCTCCTGGGAGAGTGGGAAGGCTGCTCCAGGGCTTCCCTACCCACCACTGTGTGAGGTCTGTCCCTGTGGCGTGAGGATGTCAGTGGCATGTTCCCAGCCCTGTGGGGTCTGTCCCCAGGGGATGTAGGACACGCCAGCCACCTGTCCCCAGCCCCACTGGGCCATGCAGGTGGCAGCAGATCAGGCATCAGCAGGAGCTGGGCTCTGTCTGGAGCTTCCAGGCATTGGTACTACTGAGTGTGTGAGAAAGCTGCTGGAGCAAGGCCTAGCAAATTAGCACGGAGATGCTGCAGAGATAAGCACACAGAAATCCCAACCCCACCGCAGGGCTGGGTGCTCTGCAGTTCATCACTCAGTGGCACAGCACGAGCTCGGCAGCTGCTGCGGGCTGCTGTGGTGGCATTCAGTGCCTGTTCATACTCTCACCCCTGGCTGGGCAGCAAGGAGCAGGTAACATCCCTAATGTGATGACTGGAGCATGCCTGTGCTCTCCCTCTGCACCCCACAGACCCTCCTGGGCCAAGGAGACCCTCCTCACCTCCCCATGGATGGCTGTGAGATAGGGGTGAAGGGAGCATTTCCGCCCATCCAAAAGCAGAGGCTGCCCTGAGCAGCAGCTGCTGCCAACAAACTGGACAGACAGAATCCTGTTATTGCAAAGACCATGACCACATGGGGCCTCACGCCTGTCCTTGCAGGAAGGTCCCTCGGGGCCACCTCTCAGACACAAGGCCAGCCTCTGGCACTGGAGCAAAGGGCTCTCCCCCAGGAGCCATGTGGCTGGGGAGACCAGCCCTTAATTGCTGAGTGCAATCCTGTTCCTGGTCTGAAGCTATTTCCTCAGAGGCCTTGGGCAGAGTTTACATTCCTGGGATGAGCATCCACTTTCTAGGCAGCATGGAGTGGAGACAGAAGAAGAGAAATAATATTTGGACGCTGGTAACCTGTGACCAGCAACATCCTCCTGCAAATGGGAGAATCATCCAGCTGGCTGGGGCCACAGTTGCTTGCTTTCCCCTCTGCCATGCTCCTTCCCTGGGGGCCAAACCTGCCCTTCCCCAGCTGCAGAACAGGGCTGGAGGTCGATGCTATAAATGCACCAGCATGTCCCTCGCACCGCCTCCCACCTGGCTCTGGGGAGCTGAGTTACGCACTTTGGGAACAAGGGACAGAGGAGTCTCCAGGGACTGGCCAAGGACACAAGGCAAATAAAGACATTTCCTTAAAGAGCAGATGCCTCCCCCGCAGTGAGCCCCATGTGGTGGCTGCTGGCTGAGAGTGTCACCTCGAATATGCCACCACCAGGCTGTGCCACCTCTCTGCCCGCTCACAGAGCTGGGGAGGGAGGTGGGTGGGGAATGATGGTGCATCCTTGCTGCAGGTGAGCCCTGGCTATCCAGTGTGGAAAGCCTGCCCTGGCACCTGGCTGCAAGTGTGCCATGGCACTGCCCTTCCAGGGAACAGGGTCACCTCCATGCCTCTTCCACCTTCTGGGTGAGGGGCAAGAGCAGGGTCCCTGTCTGCCCATGAGCATTGAAGGAGTGCAGGCAGCTGCTCTCCCCTGCAAAACCTCATCCTGCTCATTGTAGTCAAGGCCCCTCTAAGTGATCTTTTCCATAAAACAGCCCCATTTCAGCATCAAAATCCCATCATGGGCATCTTATCCCCTGAAAAATCCCACCTTTGGCATCTCATAAGGAAAGAGCCCAACAAAAACTTGTTCCTGTGTCACTCTTAAGACAACTGCACCCAAGACCTCCTGTGTCACCCCTGAAGTCCTCAGAGAATACCTCTGAAATCCTCAAGGCATTATTTTTGTTCTGATGCTATTTAGGACACCGGAGTCAGTCTCATCAAAGCTGGAGGCTTCTGCCGGGGGTGGGAAAGGTCTGGCAGGACCTTCCCCAGCATCAGCACAGAGAACGCAGCCCTCTGCCAGGAGACTGCTGCTGACTTCTTCTGGGAAACACAGGCCTCTCCAGTGCTCTTGGCAGGCAAGCAGGGCTGCACCAGTGACCCCTGGGCGGCCAGCATTGCTCCTCAAGGAAACAACCTGCAAACAACATGCACCTGGGCCCCGAAGGATTCCTCAGAGCTGTGCCACAGTACCACAACTCCGAGAGATGCCCTGGGCAGCACACCCCTCGTCCCTGGTGGCTGTCTGCGGTGGCGTCAGTGCCTCTCCCAGCCCAGGTGCGTAGGGGGATGTGTTTGCTGAGGGGGAGGCTGACAATAGCGGGAAACGGGCCATGTCGTGCACCCCCATGGTGGTGGCTCACAGCCCCGGCCGCTGGACAGGCGGAAGCGTCCGGCCTTAGTCAGCCCCGGCTGCACGTGGCAGGAACTCTGCTGTTTGTTTTGGTTCCTGGGGAGGGGAGTTCAGCCTCCCCGGGGACCCATGACCGAAACCGCAGGCACCTGACAGCCCAGCCCTGTGCCTGGGGACAGCAGGGTCTGGTCCCCCTGGGTCACAGGCACGGAGGGCTGGCCTAGGTCAGACAAGTTTTGGAGGGGCATGGGACAGGCACTAGGGCTGCCTGAGAGTGCTCAAGGCAGAAGACCCAGGCAAGGGGAACCTGTGGCAAGCCTGGCTGCTGCTTCCAGGCCTTAAATCCTCCAGGAGGGTAGGGATGATGCCACCAAGGAGGAGGTCCCTGAGACTGCCAGATGCAAGTCCTAGGGAGCTGTGGTCCTCACCCAGTCAGTGGTCCAGGAACAGGTTGGCATTGGCAGACTCAGTGCCACTCAGCTTAGAGCTTCCACTTACAGCACAGGCTTAGTTCAGTGCGAAGGCTGAGCCTGGGGCAGGGGACAGAGTTGCGTTGCCACCAGGGCAAAGCTGTGGGCAGATGGCAAAGCGGTGCCAGCAACGGATAGGAGGGTTAATGACAACAAGCCACCTTCCAGCCCCAGCCACCAGTCGGCTGAGCCTAGTAGGGAGGTGACTGGTAAGCACACACTGCTGGGCACCTGCTGCACTCAGTGGCCAGTGGCTGGACAGCCCTATGTGATAGGGACTGGCCAGACCATGGGTATTCGCAGGAAAACACAGCCCTGGAGCAGGGAGAAGCTCTGAAGAGCCAAACCACAGCCCCACGCATACGTGGATGCCTTCAGGTAAACGTTCCGACAGCAAGTGCAGTTACTGTTCTGAAACAACAGCCCCTTGCAGATGAGGTGCCAAGAGTCCAGAGTGGGAAGCAGAGACACATCATCCACAGCACAACTCACCCTGCTCTGTCCAAGCTCCTCTCCTGAAGCCCGAGGTGGGAGCTGAGCCTCCAAACCCCAGAAAGCCTATATGAATTTCTCTCCAGCAGCTGCAGAGAGTGCTGTGCTTGGGAAAAACAGGCTGCCAGCAGGACAGACTGGTGCAGAAGCGTGTGCGTGACCTTCCGGCACCAGCAGAGGTGGAACACCCTGGGCTGGCAGGGTATGGCAACCACAGGAGCAGAACAGCCTCTCTCCCCAGGAAAGAGACAGAGGTTACTTTTCCACTAGAGAACCAAGCATATTCTGCACATTTATCATGTTTCATCTGCTATGGGGAAAGGGCAGTGAGTACTGCACAGAGTGGAGAGGCACACAGGCACAAACTGCAAGCTCTTCTGCTGCTGCCCCTCGCCTCCCAGCTCTCCTGGCCCAGCCAACCAGTGGGCAGGAGCTGCCAGGCACTTTTCTCCCCTGCCAAACTGGAACCCAATCCACACCCAGCCCAGAGCTTCTGGCTGCTTATCGTGTGGATGCAGTTCTCCTGCTTTTAGCTGTCATAATATTGACACAAAGCAAAATAATAGTGATGGCAAGACTCTGCCTGGCTCTGCAAGGCAAACAGGCAAGGAGATGGGGAACAGCAGACTCTGCTGTTGTGCGGGACAGGGAAGCAGCCGGGGCTGCTTCCAAGCTCTGCTTCCCGGCATCACTCCTGCTGATAAGGGGGGGATGGGGGATGCAGGCGGAGGGGGATGCAGGCCCTGAAGCACATCTCCCTGCTGAGGAGTGAACGTGTGCTTCGGCAGGGCTTCGTCCCGGAGGCTTTCCCAGAACGTGGGCGGAGGAGTGGCTCATCTCTCCCCTTCCCTGAAACCTGGCAGCCATTGAATAGCTGCCATCACCCACAGCAGACAATGAGCAAAGCGAGCCTGGGGCCAGCTGCAGTGCCGGGAGCGCATGAGTGGAGGAACTGCGGGGAGCTGGCTGGTGACCAGGAAGCAGCCCAGACTGCTGGTGTCACAGACCCCTTGGTGACCACAAAGCGTCCGGGCCTCGCTTTGTCTTGCCCCAAGGGCCTGGCTTCCTGCAGCCGTGCCAGGTTTGCTCCGGGGCTTCTCCAAAGCCATCCCAGAGGGGTGGGCCCCCATGGTCACCTCTGTGGCCCAGACAGCCTGCTGTGCACCCTCTGAGCGGTGACGGAGCCACAGCCGACACCTGCATGGTGCCACTGAGCTCTCTGGGTGCTTGTGCCTTCAGTGGCACTGAGCAAAGCCAACACCTATTTGGGGTATGAAGGCCCAGCACACCATTAGCGATGATGAAGACAGCTCCTCTTGCCCAGCTCTCTGTCATGCTCCCCCATCCCTTGCTGGGGCTTGTTTTCCTGCATGACATGCAGTGACTTCCCACACTTCCCGCGCCTCTTCCTGGCCAGCCTGGCCTTTGAACCTGCTGCCTCCATCTGCCTCCATCCCAAGAGGAGACCTGGGCAACTGCCATAGATGAATGAACCGACGAGTGAGGCTCCACATCCAGGGCAGGCGTTTGGACATCAGCTTCCCATGCCTCTCCCATGGGCTGGGAAGGGTGAGAGGCAGCCCAGCCCAGGCTGCTTCCACAACAAGCTCTAGAAAAACCTTCCCGCTTCCCAGCCTTGGCCTCTATTTTTAAGGCTCCTAAAAGGAGGGGGGCACAAATTGCTAACTTGGCAGGAGAGATGGTCACTGGGCTGGATTCAGAACCGCCTACTCATTTTCCTTAGGGATTGTGGACTCCATCCGTACCACAAGTGTCTGGCTATGGGCTTGGCCTGCCTGCGGCTGCTGTGCTGACGCGAATGAGGCAGCAGCCCTTTTCCAGGCAGAGACAAGCGCACGTACAGGTGGGTGGCCCAGCAAGGAGCTGCATCAAATCCTTTGCTAACCTGAAGCACTGAATCCATCCTGTTACTCCCCACAGGAGGCTCCGCCTGTTTCTCCTTGGCCACCCAAGCAGTTATGGTTATGGCAGCCACGCTTTCCCGAGGATGAGTACTTTAGGAGACAGTTGTTACCAGGGTCATCAGCAAAGACCAACAGAACACGTGCTCTGGTACCTGCAGTGTCAGACGTGAATTTCAAGCATGCTAAAACTGCTGATGACTCAGAGGACATGTGCGTGTGCCTGCAGACCCATAGAGCTCAGCTTTCC